>NW_012267403.1:179419-200507 GCF_000151885.1 Dipodomys ordii | reverse complement strand
ATCCATCCATCCATCCATCTATCTATCTATCTATCTATCTATCTATCTATCTATCTATCTATCTATCTATCTATCTATCTATCTATCTATCTATCCATCTATCTCTAGCACATCTCCTGTCTTACTTCATTATCTTCATATCTAGTGGGAAGGTGAACTTTCTTCTTACACATATTACCCTTACCTCAGGATGGAACTATTGTCTCTCATGTCTCTGGAGTTTTGTGAGAAAGGGAAAATATACTTTGTCTATCACTTTCCCAAACTTCAGTTTCAGTCTGTTACAGGAAAAAACAAATTGTTAACACTTTTTTGAAAATAAATAATCTTTTCTAAAAATGTAAAATAGATTTATGACCAGATAATATACAAGAGACTTATTTATGTTGCTTACCAGCTGTCTTTCTCGAATAATAAATTCTCTCCTCAGATTGTTCCAAAATTTATTTAGAGAAGCTAAAAGGCTGCTAATAGAAGCCTTAGCCATTTCTTCATTGTCAGTACCTCCCCCACTTCACACAATAATCTATGTAGTTACAAAATTTTACCCAAACTATAGTTTATAATGAACAGGAAGAAATGAACAACTGCATTTTTTAATAGGAAAGAAGAAATTAGGTATGAAAGTCTCCTAATATTCGTGTGTGTGTGAGGGGGGGCTGGGGGGAGAGATCTTATGAAAAGTAGCATGGAAAAAGTTAAAAATGTTATTTATTATTGTTGCTGAGAGAGAGAGAGAGAGAGAGGAGATCTTATGAAGAGTAGCATGGAAAAAGTTAAAAATGTAATTTATTTTTGTTGTTGTTGCTTTTTGCCAGTCTTGGGGCTTGAACTCAGGGTCTGAGAGTTATTGCTGAGTATTTTTGCTCAAGGCTAGTACTCTATTACTTAAGCTACAACTCCACTTTTATCTTTTTGGTGGTTAATTGGAGATAAGAGCCTCATAGGCTTTCCTGCCTGGTCTGGCATTGAACCACAATTCTTAAATCTCAGCCTCTTAGGTACCTAGATTGCATGCATGTTATTTTGCTTTAATTTTAAAGTCGCTTTCAAGAGTCCATTTCAGTTGATTTAGAAATTGTTTCTGAAGGAGGTTTTGTTTCTAAGGAGGTTACCATTTCTTGGTGTTTTTCAGAGTAATTCTAAGTGTACCATTGATTTTTCTAAAAATCATATCAACAACTAATATAATATGTTCACAATAAAGCATTGACTATAACTAAATTTTTCACTGTTCTAGGAAGAAATTGCATCTTAGGGTACATTTGATATACCAGACCTTTCAAAGCAATTGGTACAGGATGTAAACTATTACTACATGGGTTGATGAATTCCAGAGAGTAGAGTGAACATACACATGAGTTTTTTCCATGCTGTTCTCTAGCTTCTAGTTACAAATAATAAATTTTGAATATTCAAAGTCTGAGAACTTCCTATTTCTAGACAATGAGCTAAATGACTTTGGAAATAAAATTATGATGAAACTGGAAATTGGAGCCATTAATATGTATTTGTGTGTTATTTGTGGAAAAGCTAATCAACTAGCTACAAATAATAATGTGTCATTGCTAATAAATCATAAAATTTGTGCCTTATTGTTGATTTGTATATTTTTCTTACAAGATGAATGCTAAACATTATGTGATTTTTAAAATAATATCTGTGGAACAGCTGTCACTAGTATATTAAAATGTAAACCTTGTACCAGAATTCAAGAAAAAAAGAAAAGCAATGGACTAAAAGGTTTCTTCAAGTCCCTTATGTAGTTATAAAGCATTATTAGTCCAGTTCTTTGAGAAACTGCCTATAGATGAGTATAGAAACTTGGTGATTATATATAGTAATTTGATGATTGTATGGGACTCATTTTTAAAATGCAGATACAAGCTGCTAGCTGCATTAGTACTCTGTAAGGTTGTCAGAGTGATAATAGCATCAGTAATACCAGCTGGGGTTTAGGAAACCCAACTTCAAGTCTTTATTCAGTAGTTATATGAGGAGCTAGAGCAAAGAAGATTGATGGCAAAGATGATTCTTGAAACTAGAGAATGAAAAAACAGGAAAATATGGTGTCTATCTATTATAAGAGGAATATTTCTAAAAGCATACCGGAAGACTTTTAAGATCTTTTCTGTTTAACCCAAAGTGAGGAACCACTGTGGAAATAGCATACATGTTTCTCATAAAACTTAAAAACTAAAAAAAGTAAACTACCATACAACCCAGTGATACCAATCTGGGGCATATATCCCTAGCAATATAAGACAGGATATAATGGAAGCATTTATGATACTCATGTTTATTGCAGCATTGTTCACTATATCCAGTCTATAGAAACAGCCCATATGCCTTAGAGCTGCTGAAAGGTCAAGAAAATTTGGTACATGTACAAACAAAGTGGAGAATTATTTGGCCTTAAAAAGAATGAAATTATATCATTTGAAGGGAAATAGATGCAACTGGAGAAAATAATGTTAAGCAAAGTAAGTTAGGTTCACAGACAAGGTCACAATTGTCTCTCATAAGTGTATGCTAGATCTGAAAGATAAATATATGTCTAAATACATTGAGGAATAAATACACACACACACACACACACACACACACAACATGCTTTGTAATTGTGGGGATGTTTGAGGGATTTAAAGAGTTGAGAGGAAAAGATGTTAGAAGTTGAAAACTGAAATATAGTGCAACTTTGAATAAATACAACATAATTAGACTTGCTGAAAGCTGTTGAATAATAGGGGGTAATGGGGTGGGGAAAGTGAGAGTAAGCAAAGAGTCAATCTGATTAAAATACTATATATGCATGTGTGAAATACTGCAGTGAAAACTATTTGGACACTTAGCATACAGGAAAAAGATGAGAGGCCTGTAAAATACCTCCTATCCCAGGTTTGGGTTATAGAGGGATTTGAGGGGCAGATGCAGAGGATAAAGAAGGTAGATGTGGTCAAAATACTTCATGTGCATGTCTGCAAAGAGAACAACAAATTTTCTTGGATTGCGTTTGGGGAAAAGGAGAGGAGAATGTGGGAGAGTGATGGACTAAGTCTCATCAAGATACATTGTATGCATATATGGGCATGTCAAAATGTAACTCCTTTGTACAACTAATTGATGCTCCTAAAATGCAAAAATATGATAATATTTATATCTTTCTACATAGTGCCTTTTATCATTCTCCTCTATTTCACTGTATGGGTCTAAGTCACTGTCTACTATAATTTCAGTGTGGACTTTCCTTAGTATTTTTTTTGTAGGGCAAGTCTACTAGTGGCAGACTGTTTTGTTATCTGAGAGTATTCTAATTTCTTCATTTTCTTTATTGTTATATTTTTATGGTGATTTATTTTTCAGATACATAAGTGTATGCATTTTACTTTAAAAACTATTAGTATATATTAGTTGTACTATAACTAATTGTGATATTTCCATTCATACATACAATGTACCTTGATCAATAAGTCCCTCTGCCCACCACCCCTTAAAACAACATCAACAGGTTACATTGCTCTGCATTGATGCACATAAAATACTTTGACCATATTCCCCATCCTTCACCCTCTCCATTTGAACTTCTTTTGAGAATTGTCAATTGAGTTCATTTGCCAAACTAATTATTGGATTGTTGATTTTCTCCCTTCTGTAAAGTGTTTCTCTATTCTAGTTACTATTTCCTTGGCTGCAAAATAGCTTTTTCATTTTGATGCAGTCCCATTTGACAATACTTCCTGTTATTTGCTGAGCAACTGCAGTTCTATTCAAGATTTTTTCTTGTGCCTATTCTTTTATCTTTCAGTAAAGATATATTTACTTGTATTAGTTTCAAAGCTTTATGTCTTATATTAAAATCATTGATCCACTCTCAATTATTATTAGTACATGGTGAGAGAAAGGGAGCTGTTTTAGTCTTCTACAGGTGGACATCCCCAGTCTTCCCAGCACTAATTATTGAGAGGCTATCTTTTCTTCAACAATGATTTTGTGGACCTTTTTCAAAGATTAGCAGGTTCTGGCTTATTTCCAGGTTGTGTATTCTATTTCATTGTTCGATATCAAATTTGTTCCCAGGTATTTAAGGCTTTCTAAGTCTGTTTTGAATGTGATTGTTTTCCTGTTTTTTTTTTTTCCTCAGATGATTATTCTTGATATACAGAAATGTTACAATATACTGGTTCTGTGTGCAGTCAATGTTTCAATTCTTAGGCATGCTATTAACATTTCTGCTTTAGCCTTCACTTCCTGCTTTTAAGTTTAGCAGAGAACAATAGACTTTTGTTATCATACTGTCACCCCCAAAGCATGCCTATCACCTTTTTATTTTCTAGTATACACAGTAGTGTTTTAAACTCCTTTTTTTTTGTTTTGTTTTTTTGGGTCCGGTTGTGGGGCCTGAACTCTGGGCCTGGGTGCTGTCCCTCAGCTCTTCAGCTCAAGGCTAGTGCTCTACCACTTGAACCACAGCGCCACTTCCGGCTTTCTTTTCTTTTTGCATATGTGGTGCTGAGGAATCGAACCCAGGGCCTCAGGCATGCAAGGCAAGCGCTTTACCACTGAGCCACCTCCCCAACTTGTGTTTTAAACTCTTTTTTTTTTTTTGTCGGTCGTGGGGCTTGAACTCTGGGCCTGGGCGCTGTCCTTCAGCTCTTCAGCTCAAGGCGAGCGCTCTACCACTTGAGCTACAGCGCCACTTCCGGTTTTCTGGTGGTTTATTGGAGATAGGAGTCTCACGGTCTCTCCTGCCCGGGCTGGCTTTGAGCCTCGATCCTCAGATCTCAGCCTCCTGAGTAGCTAGGATTACAGGCGTGAGCCACCAGCGCCCGGCTGTGTTTTAAACTCTTATTCCCATCTGTATCTCATTTTTAGAAACCTTTTCCCTCCAATGTTTCTCAGTATTTGTGCAAAGTTGTTTACCTTTTTGCAGAGTGTTTTGGCCAATAGCTTTACCTACAAATGCTTTCAGCAATCTTGCCTGTGAATGCAATCATTTTCTGCTTATGCCCTGAGTTTGATTAAATAAAGAGGACTCCTTGTACTACTGGTCCTTGAGGGAATCTTCTAGATAGCTTAAAACTTATGGACCTAACTTTAAAGTAAATGTTGTATTGCTTCTTTTGACATTAGGAATCATACTCCCAGGAGTTGCTATCTTTATGTATGCTGCTAATACCAGATGTTGGAGATGCACATTTAAAATGTTATGGCACACTCTTACCATAAAGCAGCTGCTTTTTTCTTTAATAAGGTCTTCTCTTGTTATTTTAATTTTTAACAGATCCAAGTGCTCTTCAAATGTTGATGATGCCCATTTCTGCCACCTTATTAGTTCTCTAATTTGTAATTGTAACTAACAGTAGTCCTTATTTTTAAAATTTAAATATTTCTGCATGAGTATTGGCCTATTATCCTAAGTTGTTATGTTTGTGTAATACAGTGCTCTTTATTATTTTTACTTGCTTAAATGTCTTTTTGAGTTTCTGAGCTAGCCCAAAATTTAAAATAAGAAATTCCAGAGCCCTTATAACCCATCAGAAAATCAAGAAAACATAGTAATGTTCCCCACTCCCCCATTTTTTGCAGCCTAATGTGTCAGAAATAAAAACTGGCTACCTCTCCATCATAATGGATCCTGAAGAGATGCCTCTTGACCAACAATGTGACAGGCTTCCCTACGATGACAGTAAATGGGAATTTCCGAGAGATCGGTTACAGCTGGGTGAGCACCAATATCTCTCAACATTCCTTTCTCAATAGACTTATAACATTACTGTGGAAGAAATAAACTAATTGCAATCTAGGATGCACCTGGGTTATTTATGTAGCGCTGATGGCTTTAGACAAAGTGGGATGGATCACAAAGATGACAATTGAACCAGGCACTAGTACCTCTTGGCTGTAATTGTACCTACTCAGAAGACTGAGATCTGGGGATCACAGTTTCAAGCCGGCCCAGCAAACAGATCCATGAGATTCTTATCTCCAGTTAACCAGTAAATAGCCAGAAGTGGAGCTGTGGCTTGAGTGGTCCAGTGTCAGCCTTGATTGAAAAAGCTAATGGACAGTGCTCAGGCCGCCCTGTGTTCAAGCCAAGTACCATCTCTCTCTGCTCTCTCTCTCTCTCTCTCTCTCTCTCTCTCTCTCTCTCTCTCCTCTCTGTCTCTCTCTCTCTCTCTTTCTCTCTGTCTCTCTCTGTCTCTCTCACACACAGTGGCAATAGAAAATAGAATAGGAATGCCATTTTCTTAGCATAGAACAATGTTTCATTCGTGTGTGTGTGTGTGTGTGTGGTCGTGGGGCTTGAACTCTGGGCCTGGATGCTGTCCCTGAACTCTTCAGCTCAAGGCAAGTGCTCTACTACTTGAGGCACCGCACAATTTCTGGTTTTCTGGTGCTTTATTGGAGAGAAGAGTCTCATGGACTTTCCTCAGGTCTCAGCCTCCTGAGTAGGTAGGATTATAGGCGTGAGCCACCAATGCCTGGCTGATGTTTCATTCTTCAACAAGGTGTTCCCTTGTTATTTTAAGTTTTCATACATTTGACTATCCTTCAAAAATTGATTCTGACTCTTTCCATCATCTCATTAAAGTAACTTAATTCTGCTATAATATATTATGGTAGCAGAGATGTATTATACACATAACATTAGAATTGGAATTTTTAGATATACAAGATGGGTAAACTTAGGATAGGCAACATGCTTTCTGAGTTTTATTTTTCTCATCTATAAAAAGAAGATATTAATATTGATTCATATAACTTTAGTGAGAATCCAGTGAAATAACATTTGGAAATCTTTTTACAGCTTTAAAATGCTCAGAAATGTTAGATTAGTTTATAATAGTCTCTTTGACAATGAATGTTATAGAAATATATCCAGAGTTCTAGTAACAAGTGAGTCCTTCATCCACCCAAGTAGTTCTTTACACAGCTGCTATGTGATAGCCTTTCATTCTCTTATTCCACATTTATTTATTAGCCATCAATCATGTACTAACATTATAGAGGGTAGGAATACAGTGATAAAGAAGATAGGCTTTACTGACTTTACAGCTTACTAAAGTAGACAAATAAAATGATTTAAACAATATAATAATGTCTTGAATAATATAATGTAGAGAATTAACAAATGTTTTGAAGAAAAAATTTACTGCTAAAAGAAAACATTTACAGAGCTGGGAAGGTGGCTCAGTGGTAGAGTACTTGCCTCACATGCATGAGGCCCTGGGTTTGATTCCCCAGCACCATATAAACAGAAAAGGCCAGAAGTAGCACTGTGTCTCAACTGGTAGAATTCAAGATCCATGACTGACCCCCCCCCCCAAAAAAAATTTTACCACGAAAAGAAAGAATGCAAATTTAATTGCATTAGTATTACCTACAGGATGGTATGAAAATCTCCATATAAATGCTTGTCTTATAAGTTCTGTTATCTGTTACCAAAGCCAAATTTCTCCTTCTCTTTGGTGTCTTTTCACTACTGCTAATTTTCACTTCTTACCACCACAGGTAAAATTCTTGGTCATGGTGCCTTTGGTAAAGTGATGGAAGCTTGTGCTTTTGGCATTGACAGAGCATCAACTTGTAAAACAGTGGCAGTGAAAATGCTTAAAGGTAATATTTCTGTACCTTGGGAGGCTATGATGGCATATCTGTAGATATTCTCAGGGCAGGTGGAAATCTGGACTAAAAATGACACAAATTAAAAGTAGTAGAAAGATGTAACTACATCCAATTTTCACCCTGTTTCAATCTATGTGTTCATGGAAACAGCCTTGAAAATTGAAGTGAATCATTAAGGGACCTTACATGATAGCCCATTTATTATTATTCTTTTTGGTACAACCTGAGTGTAGAAGTGAAGTTTTCACAATTGTAGTTCATTGTAAGGTCGATATGAGTCAACAGCATGATGTAACTACCAAAATTTCTACAGGGCCCTTCTTTGGCTTAGTAGAAATTAAGTGAAATAAAATAATCTTACAATTACAACTATATTCTCTGATGTTCAGGGATGCAAAAAGCAGTAGTATGCTTCCAGTCTTGAACAGGTAAATGAGTGTTTATATGTTCTAAAACTATTCAATCCATGTAAACTATCTCTTAAACCAATCTGAGGGAAGTTATTGATTACCTCTTCCAGGTTAGTAACGCAGAAAAAGTTTATCACAAGGAGGAATAGCTATGAGTGCTCATTTCAAAACAAGAACATGGAAGGTTTACTGAAAGTACATACAGCTTAGAGAATAAGTAAATAAGTGCATGTGAATGTTTTCTTTATGTATTTATTTATAATAGTATTTGGAAAAGACAAGCAATAAATGAGTGATTGTATTCTAGACCTCTCTCCTAGAATTCCTTACCAGTATGCAGGATTTTCTCTGCTTTACTTACTTCTCCTAGGGACAAAAATTCTATTGTTAAATGACTGTGCTTATTTCAAGCAGATTGTGCAACATCCAGTGAGTGCAAAGCTTTGATGTCAGAATTGAAGATCCTCATTCACATTGGTCATCACCTCAATGTGGTCAACTTACTTGGTGCTTGCACTAAGCCTGGAGGTAACTTTTCCATAGTTATCCAGAACTGCTTCTTAAGGGTCATGTTTCTAGGAGAAAGGTAGATACTGATGTAGATATGCCTTCCTGTACTGCATATGAGATTCTTTTAACTTAAATTTTTCTTTCACTGTACAAGATTTCCAATGCCTATGTTCTTTGCCACTAACTCAAAGGAAGACTATTACAAAGGGATTGACAGCTCAATATCCTATGAGAACTTGAGCACATGAGTTGTGAAGAATACATTTTGGGCTCCAAAATATAGAAATCTAGTCAGTGCAGGAGATTCTGTAGCTCAGTAGCCTGAAGATTTCACCTATTTATTCTACAATCATTTTCTACTCCATGTCTATTAACAGTTTTAAACCCTTTATCTGCACCTGAAACAAAGGCTTTCATTTTTCTAATATATAGTACTTCAGTATCATTTTATTTAACTATTCTAAATAACCATTTTTCCTTTTTTTTAACTTTTTTTTTTTGGGTCCGGTCGTGAGGCCTGTACTCTGGGCCTGGGCGCTGTCCCTCAGCTCAAGGCTAGTGCTCTACCACTTGAGCCACAGCACCACTTCCGGCTTTTTTCTTTTTGCTTATGTGATGCTGAGGAATCGAACCCAGGGCCTCAGGCATGCAAGGAAGCGCTCTACCACTGAGCCACCTTCCCAGCCCAAAATAACCTTTTTTTCTTTCTTTCTCTTTCTTTCTTTCTTTCCTTCTACTTTATGGCACTTCACTATCCTTTTATTCAACTATTTTAAAGTCTTTCCCTCCCTCGCCTTCTTTCTCTCCCTCCTTCCCTCCTTCTTTCTCTCTCCTTCCTTCCTTCCTTCCTTCCTTCCTTCCTTCCTTCCTTCCTTCCTTCCTTCCTTCCTTCCTTCTTTCCTGCTTCTTCTTCTTTCTTTCTTTCTTTCTTTCTTTCTTGTCGGTCATGGGGCCTGAACTTTTGGCCTGGGTGCTGTCCCTCAGCTCTTCAGCTCAAAGTTAGTGCTCTACCACTTGAGCCACAGCGCCACTTCCAGCTTTTTCTGTGTATGTGGTGCTGAGGAATCGAACCCAGGGCCTCATGCATGCAAGGCAAGCATTCTATCGCTGAGCCACCTTCCCAGCCCCCTACTTACTTTTTCAAATAACTCTTTTATTTTATTGATTTTGTGAAATGTTCTTTTGATTTCCAGTTGATGAACTTTAAAACTGAGCTTTATTATTTCTTCTATTCCATTAATTTTAATTTTGCTTTATTTTTTGATATTCTAAGACATTAAGATGAATTATTAGGTTATTATTTTGTGCTCATAGCTACAAATCTCCCTCTTTGAATTGCTGTATCACACCAGTTTTGCAAATTTATATTCTCATTTATATTTTATTCTAAGACATTTTAATTTTCTCTGATTTCTTCAGTGACCCAATGATCAAAATAAAGCATAATGTTCATTTTGCCCATTTTATATACTTTCTGTAATTTTGAGTTTCTGATTTCTAGATTTATTTATTGCTTGGCAAGGAACAAGTCATTCTCTCTTTGTATTTAATGTCTATGGAAAACATAGATATTAGTTAAGTCCATTTGATTTATGATGCATATTAACTTTGAAGTTTCATCCTTAACTCTTTGTCATAATGATCTATTTCTTGATGATGGTGAGATACTGAAATCTTCCACTACCACGTTATCTGGACATTTATGTATCTTTATGTTAAATTATGTTTTGTATGAACTTATGTGCACAATTATTTGTTGCATCTGTACTTAAAACCAGTATATCTTCTTGTTCCTTTCATTAGTGTGTAATGATGTTCTTTATCTTTTCTGACTAATTTTGGATTGGATTTACTTTACAGCTTGCTTTTGGATTATATTTTCTTGAAATGCCATTCTCCATTCTTTTACTCCTAATATATGTAGTCTTTACAAGCAAATTGTGTTTCTTACAGACACCATATAATGGGATTTTGTTTTTCAATCCATTCAGCCAGTATGAGTTGAGAGTTGACACCATTTTCATTTAGGTTATTATTTTGATTTTTGTGCTAATTTTCATACCTTTATTGTTCTCCTCCAGCCTATTTAGTACTCTTTGTTCTTCTCTTTCTCTCTTACTCAGATGGTTTTTGGATTACATAGCTGAAAATATTTGATTCTTTCCCAATTCTCACTTGTTTATCTGTTCTTCTCATTAGATTTATTCTTTCTTGAGCTTTAATGATTATAATGATTACAATTATCTTCCAGAATTGTGTATTGAATTCTTTGAAAGTATCCTCTGCAATGCTAGGTTCATTTCCATGAGTTGCTTTCACTTGTATTTATCTTAGGAATCCTTCTTCCTTTTTTTTTGGGGGGGGGTCAATCCTGGGGCTTGAACTCAGGGCATGAGTACAGTACATGAGCTTTTTCTCAAGGCTATTGTTCTACCACTTTGAGCCATAGCTCCACTTATGGTGTTGATCTGTGATCCTCAGATCCTCATATCCTCAGATCTCAGCCTCCTAAGAAGTTAGGATTACAGTTCTTGGCCTGGAATTCTTTATTTCTCCCTGTTGATTATCGTTTCTTCCATGTTACACATCCCAGTATACTTCAGAGTCAAGCTCAGGAGGTTCGTTGACCTTACTTTGACAGTCTTCAGACTACTTTTGCTAACCTTTCTCCTCCTTCTTTACCAGCCTGTTTTTTCAAAAGACAATCACCATTCTTTTTAACATTAGTTATAGTCAAGTTATTTATGACTAGAGCTATTTCAAGATATTGTAAGACATCCCTAATCATAAGGTCACCAAAACAAGGATAGTCAAAGAGTTTGCTACGTCACATCATAGTTCATGAACATTTTTTGGTAGGTCCTTTGATGATCATAGTAGAATTCTGCAAATATGGAAATCTGGCCAACTTCCTGAGAGGAAAGAGAGGAGATTTTATTGCTTCCAAGGTAAGTTCCCCAAAAGAGCTCCATACTCATTCCCAATTTTGGAGTCCTTTCTGTAGATTTTCTATTGGTAATTAGAAATAAAGGGAGAATAGGAACAGTATAGGATAGCAGTGGTAAGTGATGATATTGGTTAAAGACTATAGGATGTGCATTTATACATTCAATAAAGATTTTAATCCAGTGAGCTCTGAAGCAGGCAGTTTATCATTGAATGAAATGTCTTTGCTTTGTGTTGGCCTCAATTACACTCTGAAGCCAAGAGTGGTTAGGTAATGCAAGACTCCACCATTTCCTTAGTCTTCTGGAGCCATGAGTCCAAGCTATCTGATTTAACCTTGAGCTCCAGGATGAGGTTTTCCAGGTTAGATAATTTTTACTTCTAGGAAATGATCAGGAACTCAAGTCTTTTACCATTTCCCTTTTATGTCCATGTTGCCTGCTATACTCCTTACTCCTTGGTGGAAAACTTAATTGACTCCACTTCTCAGAGTACTGCAAAGGAATTGCATCACATAAAACATGCTTTATCTTGGAAAGTATCTGAAATTAGGTTATAAATGAAGAAAAAATATTTGTCTCCAGTTATCTGAGTCAGTGTTGAACTTAGCTAGCCATGTATTATTTTAAGATACAAGGTCCTCCTATAGACTAATTTTAGCAACGGGAAAGGAAGTAGTAGGTCTAAAACATCATGAGGCTCCATTCTATTATCTGTGCTCCAGAAAAGTCCTTTTGAGCATAGAGCTCAAGAATATTATAATTTGGCCGGGCGCTGGTGGCTCACGCCTGTAATCCTAGCTACTCAGGAGGCTGAGATCTGAGAATAGCGGTTCAAAGCCAGCCTGGGCAGGAGAGACCATGAGACTCCTATCTCCAATAAACCACCAGAAAACCGGAAGTGGCGCTGTAGCGCAAGTGGTAGAGTGCTCGCCTTGAGCTGAAGAGCTGAGGGACAGCGCCCAGGCCCAGAGTTCAAGCCCCACGACCAACCAAAAAAAAAAAAAAAGTTCCGCTAACTTCTGGGGCAAAATGCTTCCCCAAAGTGGCTAGCTCTAAGTCTTTTATCTATTGAAGATGAATTAATTGGTATTAAGGCATGGGGAAAAGAGCTTTGGGTTGGTATTCATTACTATCCACGTAGACTCAAGCTATGTAGAGTTTAGCTACTGCCTTATATCTTTTTGTGTCTTAGTTTCTCTAATGGAAATGTAAAGTAAGATGGAATAGGTGATTTTTAATGTCTGTTCTAATTTTGAGAATCTATTTAAATTACCAGTCTCAGCTCAATATGGAAAAAAAGATGAAGACTATTCATGATTTGGACAATGATCTTACACAGCTGACTAAGTACCGTCTGCAGAGCATGGCTAGTACAGGAAGTTCCACCAGCTCAGGTTTCATTGAGGACAAGAGTTACAGTGAATCTGATGAGGAAGAAGGAAGTAACCACCACCTTGTGGGGGCCACATCCATCCATCAAGTAGGTATGTACAAGTGGGCCCTTCTTCTCAAGAGTTTGAGGCAGGGGACAGTACAGATGTTGTAGAATCCTACACTCAATTCCATTTTGCAGAACTTCTCTGACATTTTTTATTGCCAAATTTCTCCAGAAAACTTTATGCTCTATCCTAGGGTTATTGTTATCTAACAATGTACACAGTATATATGGAATCAGTATTTGGTCTAGTCAAAGGTGATTGCTTGTTCAACACACGTAATTAGTAAAAGAAGTAGAAACTGAACTCAGGTTTCCTACTTCTTCCAATCTTTCCCCATCATCCTCATTAGAGCTATGAGATTCAGGCATCAACCCTGAGGATTTGTCTTGTTTTGCCTGAGGTCTCTGCCTACCTATGTCCTCCAATGTTGCTTCTGATCTTCCCTGGACGGTTGTACTCCTTGCTCTTCTAATGTCATTTTAGAGTCCTTTTGGTTACAAAAAGTCCTTGATAGATGGTATCTACTTTTTTGTAAGCATGAGGGGCCTTCCACTATCTTGATAATTCATTACATTTGTATTTTATTGCTTGTTTTACTATGTTCCATTTGGTAAGTCACATATCTTCTCTACGTTTCTGTTTTCTTCATGTGAAAGAAAGTGAAGAACTTTGTTCAGTGTCTTTTTAATGGATATTCTACTCTGGTGCATTTAATGCAACTACCCTAGCGCATGTACCTTACGAAGTTCAGAAGTAATTTCTGTGAGCTTTACATCTATTGAGAAAAAGAGGAGGGAAAGATACAGAGTGGAATAGATCAATGCCGGCCACACATGTTATTGCAATATTTTAAAGTCTGTTGTCACCATGAATCATGGACATTAAAACAAACACTAAAACTCTGGCTTCCAAAAACCATATTCATTTAAAAAATATAGAAGTATCATTTAATAAAGCAGAATATGAATACAATGCATCTTGATCTGGGTTACCTACTTCAACAGTCTCATCCCCCTTCATCCCAGCCCTTCCCTTGAATTTCTCAATTTTGTGGTATATACAATAAATTATTTTTGGGGGGAGTAGTCATGGGGCTTGAAGTCAGGGCCTGGGTGCTGTCCCTGAGCTTTTTTGCTCAAAGTTAGCACTCTACAACTTTGAGCCACAGCACCACTTCCAGTTTTCTAGTGGTTAATTGGAGATAATAGTCTTATGGCCTTTTCTGCCCAGGCTGGCTTTGAACCACAATCCTCAAATCTCAGCTTCATCAGTAGCTAATTACAGGCATGAGCCACTGGCACCTGGGAAGGAGTATAACCACCCAGGAAAGATCAGAAGCAACATTGGAGGACATAGGTAGGCAGAGACCTCAGGCAAAACAAGACAAATCCTCAGGGTTGATGCCTGAATCTCATAGCTCTAATGAGGATGATGAGGAATGAATTCTTGACTGCATTATCCCCCACTATCCCCTTCATTTTTTACTCCTCTGGACGAATAAAGAAAATGTGGTTTAAATGCATAATGGAATTTTACTCATCCATTAGAAAGAATGATATTGTACCAATCATAAGGAAATGGAAAGACTTGAAAAGAATTACATTAAGCGAAGTAAGCCAGACTCAGAGAAACAAAGGTTGCATGGTTTTTCTCATTTAGTGGTAGATAAAATGTGCCTATAAATCTATAATTAAACATATTGGGTGGTATGCAAACAGTTACAAATGAATTAACTGAATTATAATAGACTTTATGAAGCACCCAAATAGTACAATTTTTAGAAAGATTAAGTCAAAGCCCAACAAAATGAGCACCATCTTCTGTTTCCTACCCCAAAAAGCCAAGGAAATCTTGATAAACTATGCATCCTTTCTGGAAGAAATATACAGTAACCACAGAAAAAGCAAGGTATGAGCTATTAACTTTTTCTTGAGATAACCTTGTAAATGTTCTTGATACCTATAAGTATATAATTATCACTTTAAAAACATACATGATATCTTAAAAACAAAGCTTCCTGTCAAAAAATTGCCTCCATTCTCCAAGATTTTGTGGAAATCAGGTGTCTTTAGCTCTCCAGGTTTATGAGGCATTACTCTTGACCTTCTTCTTCAATCTTTGTTCTTCTTTAGACACAGATGATCTCTACAAGTGCCCTCTCACTTTGGAGGATCTGATCTGCTATAGCTTCCAAGTAGCCAAGGGCATGGAGTTCCTCGCTTCCAGAAAAGTGAGTAACCATATTCTTCTTTCACTTCCACTGACTAGCAAAGCAAGGCTGGTGAATTTCCATCACAGTGATGTCTGTGATAGCTAGTACTTTTTTCTGCATTCCTACCCCATATCTTATACCATTATCCATCTCTTTCCCTTTCTAGTTGTTCTTTGCAAATTTTATGTGCATTTACCTTACAGACAGCTACTCACCTTGAGTGTCTTCTATTGTTGGAATTTGCTTTTCAGACTCAAATCAAATCAATGGTTTTAATATTTAAATCCCATTACTGAGTTGTGGTGATTAGTATATATTGAAAGAAAAGTAATTCAGCAAATGTATCTTGATTGCATAGAATATTCTTTGTGTAAGTACTAGAGATACAGATAGGAAAGATTCAAGTTTTCTCCTCAGAGTCTAGTGAATAAGAAAAATATTACACTGAGCACAAGAGGCTATAGCCTATAACAGATACATGAAATAAATGTTTTCTAACTATATAAGGGGAATCCTGGAGAATTTATGAAGGTTTCTTAGATAAAATTATATTTGAACATTATAATAAAGACAATTTTTGTGCTGGTCCTAGGGCTTAAACTTACATCCTAGGCACTGTCCCTGAGCTTTTTGTTCAATGTTAGAACTCTTCTTCCACTTGAATCCCAGTACCACTTCCAGATTTTTTTGGTAGTTAATTGGAGATAAGAGTCTCACAGACTTTCCTGTCCAGGCTGGCTTTGAACCATGATCCTCAGATCTCAGCCTCTTGATTGGCTAGGATTATAGACATGAGCCACTGGTGCCCATCTAAGGCATGCAAATTTTAAGATGTGTAGGATTCCTGGAGTTGAATGAAGGAGATGCAGGTGGAAAAAATGTTGGTAAAGTCTGAGCACAATGCCAAAGTTTCACGATTTCCAGTTGCCACAGAATAAATGTTAGCCAGAAATACCACATGCTCAGGTTCAGGTTGCTACTTTAGGAATTTACTTTTGATTGTCAGGGTGAATAGTCCATGGGGCTAGAATAGAAGCAGAGAAAACAACTGAGAGATCATTGCAGTTGTGTAATGAAAGAAAATATATTTGTAACCTAGGATACTAATCATATAATACAGCATGAGAGGATACACTTATGTTCAAATTTCAGGTAATATATTTACCCAGGATCCAAGATCATAGCATACAGGAGGTAGCTAAATGGGAGATATCATGCAAGTGTGGTAGAGGTTTTACCCTCCCCCCCCAGTCAAATTTTAGAATGGATCAATCATCTATATCTTGGTAAATATTAACGTAAGACAGTTTTCATCTGGAGTTGTATACTTTTTCCACATTTCCATTCATTTTCTGATCTCCCATTCCTTTTCCACATTTTGCTTCTATCTTCCACACTTAAATGTTGTCTGTCCCTTGGCTGAAAATTTGTTAACCTGCACCCTCCCAGGGCCTCACAACACTCAGAAGTATCTTTTTTCCCTTTCTTTAGTGCATCCATCGAGACTTAGCTGCTCGGAACATCCTTCTAGCTGATAACAATGTTGTGAAGATCTGTGACTTTGGTTTGGCCAGGGACATATACAATGATCCTGATTATGTTTGGAAAGGAGATGTAAGTTCAAGCTTCTCTGATACATAGCACCAATTCCAGGATCTTGGGCCTTGTCAATGTTATGGACTTTCTTCTCATGGTTCTCTCTATTTTTGGTTTTCTAGGCAAGACTCCCACTTAAGTGGATGGCTCCTGAAGCTATTTTTGACAAGATTTATACCACTCAGAGTGATGTGTGGTCCTTTGGAGTTTTGCTTTGGGAAATATTTTCTCTGGGTAAGTGAGTATGTTTCTGACCACTCCTTTTCCCCTGTCAGTCACAGCTGCTGTTGCAAACCAGTCATTACTGCACATAGTCCCAGATTTTTAAAGGATCATAGACAGAATTAGGTAGAAAATTCTGTTTGTTTGGAGGGCGAGGAGGGCTTGAACTCAGGGCCTGGGCACTACCTCTGAGCTTTTTTATTCAAAAATAGTACTCAACTCCACTTCTGGCATTTTGGTGCTTAATTGGAGACAAGAGTATCATGGACTTTCCTTCTGTGCCTGGCTTCAAACCATGTTCCTCAGATCTCAGCCTCCTATGTAGCTAAGACTATAGGCATGAGCCACTGGTATTGGCTTACATTGTTAATGGAAGAAAAACATTAAACACACAACCAAACAAAGGAGGTTGTAACAATGCTTGATAGGAAATGTACTCATTACCTTACTCATGTAACTGTAACTCCTCCGTACAGTGTCTTTACAATATATTATATATATAATATGTGTATATATATATAATATGTGTATATATATATATGAGAAAGAAAAAAACACAGCCTACAGATGGCCTCACACTTTTAAGAAAACTATGAAGTACTATAGACGTTACACAAGAGCCTCCTTCCATGACTCTAAATCCAAAACTTTCTATGGTACAAGGGAGATTTTTTAATTTCTTAAAATTATTCATATATGACTTTTGGGGAAATTGAATGCATCTAGCTAATTCAGAAACAATTTACTTAAAGTTTTGTGTTACTGAATAGAAAAGAAAATTCAAAGGTTTGGATCACTAAGTTATGAAATGATGAAAGATATTCTTTTTGCCCAAGGAAATTACTTTGGTCCTCCTACAGAATTGCCCTCAGTCTAGTCTCAGATGATTTTAGAGACAGGTAAAGAAAAGATGTTTTCACAAAAAAGAAAAAGACACAATTCAGTTTTTACCTAAGTCATATGTGATAAAAAGCCAAAATGGAGGCCAGCATAGTGATTCCTGCTTTTGATTACAGCTCTGTAGGAAGCAGTAGGTAAGTGAATCTTGGAGTTCAACCAGTCCTAGGCAAAAAATGGGCATCTACGTGAAATGTAACTAAAGCAACACAGGAATGGAAATGTGGCTCATGTGATGAAGTGCCTTCCTAACAAATGAAACCCCAAGTTCAAATTTCAGTAATGCCAAAACAACAACAAAATGTATAAGTGATACACTGGGACAATGTCAATATGAGATACAATGTATGAGAAAATTTGAATTTGTGAATAGACCTCTCAATATTGTATACTTGTTGAAAAATGCACAATGGCGCATAATCTATTTTACAAACATAACTATTTTGGAAGGGTGCTCTTGGCAAGGAGATGGAAAAGAGGCTAAATAACTTTTCAGAGTATATAGTTTTAGAATTTGACCATATGCCATCTTCTTTTTACTAGGTTCCACAGAATTTGTACTGCTTTCAGTAACACAAAATAAATAAAATAAATGTTGATGGTTAGGTGAATATTAATTTGTTTTAGTCATTTTGAGGAAAGTGTGTGAAATGCTTTACACATTTCTCTGACCCAGTAACTCTTAAAATATGTCATTACTCTTACGACTACCCTCTCCTGTCTTATGTTTTAATTTCACCTTCTCTTCTTCCTTCCAACTTTCTCTTGACATATTTACTTGCAGTGGGATGTCAACATTACCCTGATCATGCTGTGTCCAATGTCATCCCCTCATATTTTGTAGCTAGAGTTCTTAGGTTTGCATGGTTATTTCTATGAGAAGATCATACTTTTAAAAGTTGAGATAAGCTAAGCACTAGTTGCTTACACCTGTAATCCTTACTACTCAAAAGGTTGAGATCTGAGATCACAGTTCGAAGCTACCCCAGGCAGGAAAGTCCATAAGACTATGATCTTCAATTAACCACCCCCCAAAATTCAGAAGTGGCACTGTGGCTCAAGTGGTTGAGTGCTAACTGGCCTCAAGCATAAAGAAGCTCAAAGACAGCATCCAGGCCCTCAGTTTAAGTCCCAGGACTAGCACACACATAAAAAATTGAGATAGTTGGAAGCATAGAAACCAGATCAATTAAACGTAATTAAATCACATATTATCATTTAATTGTAAGACACTGGACTTCCACAGAAGTTTCCTTCCAAGAGATACAGCACTTTTAGTAACTACATAATAATGTAGGCGATATGCATTATTATTTGAAAATTACTAAAGATATATTACTATCTCATTTATTCCAGCTTCCTGTGAGATAATATAGGTATTATTTATTTTTGGACAAACTGTGGGTCAGAGAAATATTATACACAAGTTCATACAAAAATACAGCTATGTGGGACTCAAATATCAATATATTAGATTCAAAGTTCTTTCCCGTAAATGAATCTTCTCAGCTGATAGGACTAATGGGATTTGGTGTGGCAGAAATGTTAATATGGGGGGAAAATGCACTTGAAGGGTATATTAGGACCTTGGCTCCTTCTCCTCTCTTTGTTTTTTTCTTTCTTTCTTTTCCTTTTCTTTCTTTCTTTCTTTTTTTTTTTTTTTTTTTTTTGGTCGTGGGGCCTGAACTCTGGGCCTGGGCGCTGTCCCTCAGCTCTTCAGCTCAAGGCTAGTGCTCTATCACTTGAGCCCCAGTGCCACTTCCGGTTTTCTGGTGGTTTATTTGAAATAAATCTCACAGACATTCCTGCTTGGGCTGGCTTTGAACCACAATCATCAAATCTCAGCCTTATGAGTAGCCAGGATTACAGGCATGAGCCACTGGTGCCTGGCTTTTCTTTGTTTCTTGACAGCTATGATGTGAGAAGCTTTCCTGCAATATCAATTTTCCTGCCATGATGCTCTGTCTAGCTGCAACTCAAAGTGATGGGGGCCAAGCAACTTCTGAAATAATAAAGCAAAAGTCTTTACTTTTTATAACTTGATTATCTCAGGTATTTTGTGATAGCAATAGACACCTCCCTAGCACAATTGAGTAAAGCTTCTCGGGAACAGTTAAGAACCAAACCATAACGCTGCACCCCAGTCCTACTCACAATGCAAAATACATCTAATCTACCTTGTAATCATAACAGTTCTAGCATTACTCATAAATTTAAGTCCAGAATTTCCTCTGAGATGCAAGGTAAACTTGTAATATCAATAAACTAAAAAAAACCAAGGTTATGCCAGGTGCTGCTGGCTCACGCCTGTAATCGTAGCTACTCAGGAGGCTGAGATCTGAGGATCATGGTTCAAAGCCAGCCCAGGCAGGAAACTCCATGAGACGCTTATCTCCAATAAAAACCACCAGAAAACTGGATGTGGTGCTGTAGCTGAAGTGGTAGGATGCTCACCTTGAGCTGAAGAGCTGAGGGGCAGCACCTGGGCCCAGTGTTCAAGCCCCACGACTAACCCAAAAAAAAAAAAAGGAAGAAAAAAACAAACAAGGTTATATACTTTCAAGATATAATGGCACTGAGTAAATCCTGTTATAAAAGGGAAAGAAGAGGGACATTACACAGAATGATGTGACCCAATCATGACACAAACTCAGCAAGGAAAACATTCCTGTAGCCTGATGTCTGGCATCTGGGGCATATGGTAGCATGATGTAACCCTCAAAGGCCTTAGGCAACCTTACTACTACAGCATTGTCAGTCATAACCCATATGGCTGGACTCTACTCATTGCCTGCAACCTTCTTTAGCAGGTATCTCCAAATTTCTATCATTTTCAATTTCTTAGGATTTCCAGTGCAGTTTCAGCTTCATTCTCAAATCTTCATACATCACTATCTTGTGGGTTGCATACAGGGACTCTGATGGCCATATACAGCCTTGCTTCCCAGGCTTTCCTTCGAAACCTCAGTGGAAGCCTCCATAATTTTTGCATTTATATACTTGTAAAACCATCATCATGTGGATGATACCAAGATCGGCCACCAACATGAGCTACATCTGTTGGGTTCTCTGGAAGTTCAGCAATTTTTTTTTATTTTTATTTTTTATTTTTTTTTGTGAACATACTGTACAGAGGGGTTACAATTACATGGGCAGGATAATGCGTACATTTCTTACCAAGCATTGCAGCCTCCTCCTTTGGTTTACCCTTCACATCCCTTCCCAGCC
>NW_012267403.1:148081-176634 GCF_000151885.1 Dipodomys ordii | reverse complement strand
TTATTGCTGTTTCTATTTCAGTGCTTGATATGGGCCTGTTAAGATAGTTTAACTCATCTTGGTTTAGTTTTGGCATGTCAATATTTGCTAGGAAAAGGTCAATTTCTGTCAAGTTCTCAAACTTATTAGCATAAAGTTTTGAGAAGTTCAGCAATTTTGACCTGTGAGTCCCTTCCCAGTTGAACTCCAAGAAACAGAACAGAGAAGTGGGAACACTAATACCCTATGGAAGCCATATATAAGCCAAAGGCTTTAAGTGTCTTTTCTGCATTATTTATCATACTGAAGATATGGAAACAGCCTAGATGTTCTCAGTGGAGAAAAAGATGGGATTTTATTCATCCATTAGGAAAGAATTATATTGCATCATTTTTTTCTTGTTATTGTAAAAATGCACAGAAGGGTTATAGTTACATAAATTAGGTAAAGAGTACATTTTCTTTTTATACAATGTCACCCCTTCCCACACTCTCTTCCAATTTATGTTATATCATTTGTAAAAGAAAAAATGGATAGACCTGGAAAAGAGACCAAGGGTGCATGTTTCTTCTTATATGTGGCAGCTAGATCTAATTTTTAAATATACAAGTAAGCACACACTGTGTTGTATTCAAGTGTATACACATGTATTAACTGAAGTATGGTATTTTCAGGGAATAATTCAAATGCTGTAATTTCTTAGATAAACAAACTCATGGTCCGCCAAAATAAATACGAGGAAATTAGCACTTGAACGGTATAAGAAGGTTAAGAGGAGCAGTGTAGATGAATGAAGAGAGGAAGGAGATGAGAATGCAGTTGTAATATTCATGTATATCCTATGAAACTAGGAAAATTAAAGGGACAGGTTGGGTTGACAGGGATGAAGGAGACTGAGGAAAGGAGTTATATTGATCAAGATGCATTGTACTTATAAACTGAATTGTTAAATGGTAATTCCTTTGTACAGCTATTTAATTATAACAAAATATTATTTTAAAAGGTCAAAAACTAAATGAATCGGGCTGCGAAGGTAGCTCAGTGGTAGAGCGCTTGCCTTACATGCCTGAGGCCCTGGGTTTGATTCCTCAGCACCACATATGCAAAAAGAAAAAAGTCAGAAGTGACGCTGTGGCTCAAGTGGTAGAGTGCTAGCCTTGAGCTGAAGAGCTGAGGGACAGTGCCCAGGCCCAGATTTCAGGCCCTATGACCAGACCCCCCCCCCCCCCAAAAAAAAACCTAAATGAATCCTCTCCTTCATAGAATGAACACTGAAGTAACGTAGACACTGAGGTGATTGTAGTCCTTGAATTATCCCAGAATTAAGAACTTTATCCTGGCCAAGTGCATTGGCTCATGCCTGTGATCCTAGATAGTTACACAGGAGATGGAGATAGGATTGTGGTTCAAGGCTATCTAGGCAAAAAAATGTTAGTAGGACTCCATCTTAAAGAATGTCAGGTGTGGTGGCAAATGCAATCTCAGTGATGGGGGAGTCATAGGGATCACAACCCAAGGTCAAACCAAGCAAAAAGTGCATGATCCTATTTGCAAACTAAACCAAAAAAGGCAGGGACATGACTTAAGTGTTAGAGTGTTTGTCTAGCAAGTGCATGATCCTAAGTTCAAACCTAAACACTACCCAAAAATAGTGTTATCCCAAAGCACTAGGTTTATTTCTGTTTTTAGACAGGGTTCCTTCCAGTATGCTTTGTAAGAAAGATTGTTATATCCATATATGTGCTCCTGCAAAAATGGTTCAGTACATATAATTACCTCAGCACCAATACCAAAATTTAGGATTAATTAAAATTCCCCAGAAGTCAGGATGATTGAAAGATATGAGCCTTTATTCTCCCATTCCCCAAGAAAGACATAGCTATCCAAGAATGGAAGAAGCCTTGGAATGAATCAAGTGCAACAAAAACAATGGTGAATAACTTCACAAAATGTTTGATAAGATGGCTAGAATATCTGAGAAATCCAGAAGTGGTTTAGGAATAAAAAAGGCATTAATCACCATTCTTGTTCTCAGTGGCCTGCTCTAAAAAGAATCTCTCATTCTTCCTTTCCCTCTCCCTTTCTCCTTCTCTTCTTTCCCCCACCTTCTTACTCCCCCCTTCTGTTTCCTTTTTTGATTGAATTCAGAGCCTTGTATTCATTCAGCTTTCTTGCTCCCACTTGATATCCTTAATATTTGAACCATGCCTCCAGCCTGGCTTTTTTGCTAGTTATTTTGGAGAGTGAGTCTTGTAGACTTTCTTGCCCAGGCTGGCTTCAAACAAGAGATCCTCCAGATCTTAGCCTCCAGAGTATGTAGGATTAGAGGAGTGAACCATCAATGCCTGGCTAGGACTATGATATCTTTCATTGTAAGCTAACCAACAGTTACCTTTGCACAATTCTCACAGAAAAGGAGAGGCTGCTAGAGCTTCAGAATAATCCACTGTTATACCACTCTGGTACAGGGAGCACCACCTCTTCCAACAGCAAATGCAGCTTAGATTCTATGGACTTGGCCACTCTGTGCATCCCCATGTTCAAGATTGTGGCTCTGGCAAAACTGTGTACTCCCATGCTTAAAACATGAAAGCCACTACTGCTTCAGGGTAGCTTTGCCTCAGTCCTTGGACTCTCAATAACTGACTTGTGGGTCCTTTCTCTAAACACTTGAACCACAACCATAGTGAAATAGTTCATTTCCAAAGTGAATGTACAAATAAAAAATTGATGTACCTTTTCTTTGCCAGTCATGGGGCTTGAACTTTGGGCTTGGGTACTGTCCTTAAGCTCCTACATTATCCTTTAGTCAGTTTGATCTTGGATGTATATATGTAGTTCTGTTTTTTTTTCCTGGTACTGGGGCTTGAACTCAAGTCCTGGGTAGTCCCCTAAGCTTTTTTTGTTCAAGACTGCCTCTCTACCACTTGAGCCAGAGCTCTACTTCCAGCCTTTTTGAATAGTTTTTTGGATGTAAGAGTCTCATGGATTTGCCTGCCTAGGCTAGCTTCAAAACCATGAGTAGCTAGGATTACAGGCATGATCCACCAGTGCCCATGTTCTTTTTTGTTTATATGTTTTAGGTCTAATTTCCACATATGAGAGAAAACACTTTTATCTCTCCAAGCCTGTATTACTTCACTCAATATCTTTTTATGTATCCATTTCAGAGCCTGGCTTTATGATTGCACCATGTGTCTTCTCATGTTTCATAAACAGGCCAGTCTGTACCATGGGTCTTGGAACCAAGGTTTCTCTTTCTGTGTGCTCATATTCCATAGGCTAGGTCCACTAGGCCCCAAAACTATTATGTATCTGGATGTGTCAAAATTCTGCATTTTAGCTATTCAACTGTTCTGACACACATACCATTACCCACATAGTAGCAGGCACTCATGAACCTTGGCAACTTGCCTTATACCCTCTAGTCATGGTCCTTCCTTCTATATGTACATATTTTTATTCCAGACCCTGCTCTATGCCTAATGCCTCTGTTTCAGTGGCATACCTTCCAACCAGACATGGCACAAGAGAAAGACCTCAGTCACAATAGCCCTAGGAGAAAGAAATCAGGGGGAGTACTCTGGCAGCTTTTACAATTTGCTATTTTTTTGTAAATATCTTTGGCTGTTACAAACATGTAGACTCTGCCAAGTTGACCTCTGCTAGTAAAAATTCATGGAGAGTAACCTGGAAGCATAACTACCATGATCCTTACAACAGGAGCCCTCCTATTCACTAGTAAGGGAAAGTGTTTCCCAATGAAATTATCCTATACAGTGTGGAAAAATGACTTATGTGTTAAATACATAGACAACAATGCATGGCAAAAAGATTCATAAAATGTCAAGGTGCTTGGTGCCTGTGGCTCACACCCATAATTTTAGCTACTCAGGAGGCTGAGATCTGAAGATCAAACTTCAAAAGCAACCCAGACAGAAAAGTGGGAGAGCCTCTTAGCTCCAATTAACCTGCAACAAACCATAAATGGAGGTGTGGTTCAACTGGTATAGTGCCAGTATTAAGCAAAAAAGCTAAGGAACAGAGCTCAGACCCTGAGTTCAAGCCCTAGGACCAGCACACACAAAAAAATCAAAGTAACATAGCATGCACTTTCCCCAAACCAGCTCTAAAACTGGCACACGCATGCATGTACATGCACATGCACACACACAACCATGGTTTCTATTTGTTTAACCCTCTTAAATCATGTCACTTACTGTTTTTTAAAGTGGAATAAAGAAGAAGTAAGTGCAAGTGGAATTGGTAAGAAGTATATCACATTGTATTTCCAATTCTACAAATATTTGTTGGGTGTCTTTAGCATTGAAGACACTTACTAGATGACACTCCCCTTAATCTCCTTGACTAACAAGTATTTCGAGAAGAGATTAGCACCTAGTTAATCCTAATGCATGCCAAACTGTTGTTGACAAGCCCTATAATGAAAGTCTGGACTAAATACAAACAAAACCACAGAAAAATGAGATGAATTTCTACTTCTGTGGGAAAAGAGATATCTAGGAACTTCCTGTAACTAATAAGCAAGTAAAATTTAGACCTTGAAAGATAAAATAAAGTTTGTGTGTGGTGTGGATTATAGGAAAGATAAGAGGTAGAGACCTCTAGGAGACAAAGCATAGGCACAACAAAGTACAGGGTGGTTAGCTTATGAATAGATTTTTGAGCTATTTTTGTGCTGGTCCTCCTAGGGATTGAACTCAGGGTCTGAGTACTATCCCCGAGCTTTTTCAAAGCTGACACTTATCATTTGAGCCACATTTCCACTTCTGGCTTTTTGTAGGTTAATAGGTAAGTGTCTTAAAGATTTTTCGGCCTGAGCTGGCTTCAAACCTATGACCCTCAGATCTCAACCTCCTGAAGAGCTAGGATTATAAGCGTGAATCACTGGTGTCCAGGCATTTTTTAAAAGTTTTTTTTTAATCCCTAACCAACATTATAATCTAGGATATAGATCCTTGGGGGAAATGTCTGTGATTAACATTTAGATCAAAGACATACAGCTATCTACAGTTAACCTGAATATGAGCCCAAGGCTTTATATGTAGTATGTTCCTATACAAAGGAAGTCTTATTACTCTTTGGATTGAGACAATGTACATATGAAAGATAATGCTCCGTATGCCTCTTGCAGAGACTCATAACCTTTTCCACAGGGCAAATAGGAAACTGGGTATTCTGCCTTCGTAGGTTTCACAGATTCCAACAAGTTTACTCAGGAAACCTTATATACTATTTTAATCTCTCTACTTAAAAACTGTAACTATGGAAAGGAGCTTTACAATTTTTTAATACCAAGACACTTAAGATTATACCTTCTGCATATCTTGGTTGAGGAAAATCCATGACTAAAAATTGTTTTGAATTCAGGAAATTTGAAAAGAACCTGTATTATATAAATTACATCAGTTTTCAGGCTTTAGAAAATAATTTTTATTCCATAGGAGTTATTCAGGCTTCAAGTACTGACAATCCCAAGGATATGCAGATCTCATTCTATAACCTCGAATTAGTTAGCTGAATGGGTTTCTACTGTTTGTCTGACTTTCAGAAATCTAGAAAGGTAAAATCATCAGGTTCATTTGATTTGATCATCTTTGTGATGTGTAATTAGTGTTGCTCCTGATTTTATCTTTATTTGCCTTTTTTCTCTCTAACATAATTTATATTTTTCAATGTTAGTTAGTAGAAATACCTTTGGAAATTTAGGTGGTATATAAATTATTTATACTATTTCTATGGGTAAACCAAATCTTTGTTTAAATGAAGCTTTGGCACTACTGAAACCATCTTGAATCTCAAAGATCTAGAAAAGTTTTTACAGTTTCAAGATTTACTGAATAAAATCAGATGAGTCATGTACTTTTTGTTATACTAGTTTATCCATGCCCCAACTTAAGCAAATGTTCAACATACTCATACTTTGATAATGTGCTTTCATTAATCACCTATAAAACATCTTGTAAAAAATTTTTATTTCCTCAATTTCAGACTCACTCTCAGGCTTCATTTGCCTTTTCGTTTCCATGTTATCAATACTACATTCCCCCAAATGGAGGAAGATCTCACCACTGACTAGAATTCTATTCCCTGGTTGTTCTTGAGGCCTTAGTTACAGGAACTTGATGTTTGATAAAAATCTTATATAAAAACTTTAGAGACTTGAATAATAGAAATGTTTGTATTAAACAAAAGACTATAGCAATGGAAGCTCACTAGTAGTAATTGAAATTTTTTATCAGCCATATCAAAGCAATTTGGACATGAGTAACAGGTTGGGTTTTTTTGTCAGGGTTCTTAACTGTGAGATATCAGCCAGAACTGGCAAATTGGATGGAAATCTTGTCTCTCATACTCTATTAAGGAGTAGTTAAGTTGCAACTCCTCATATAGGGCCTGGGAAATTATTTACCTGGTAGGACAGACACATGTTTCTTGTAGCTTGCCTACAGTCTACCCACTTTATATTGATAATTTTGTATACCCAAATAGACCTTAGCAGAAAAAAAGTTTCCCCATCTTTCTCTATGTTACTTTGGATTTGTTTGCTCATCCTCTGATTCCTCTTAGGAGGTCACTATTCATAAGGTTTTGATAGGTTGTTTATCCCACAGAAGTAAATTTGTTTTTTGATTGCATGTCAGGTGCTTCACCATATCCAGGAGTTCAAATAGATGAGGACTTCTGCCATCAGCTTAAGCAAGGAACAAGAATGAGATCACCTGAGTATTCCACTGCTGAAATGTAAGTTTTCCTTCAAGTCAGGGGTTACCATAGTAAAGTAATTTGGGGATGAAAGGAACAAAGTAAGCATCACAGATTGTAGACTACAAATACATTAATGTATTTCTTTTGCTTCCTTAAAGCATATCATCATAATTTTTAAATAGCCTACTAAATGGAAGATTAATATTTCATATGTATGTTCACAAAGACTATTTCTCTAAATATTACATGTAACCAGGGCACTGACAAGGGCCTTTCAAGTCACAGGCTACTGAGTAAATAGCCTGTATTGTGCCAATCTGGTGCTAAGATCTTGGAATCTCTGATTTTGTTTAATGAATAAATTTGCATGATGTGAGGAGGTACTAAAAAGAGATTGGAAGTGCCCTCACCACACCAAAATGTGCAAATAAAAAATTTTCAATTAGTTTGTTGGAGAGTAATTTGAACATGAATTGGCATCTATAAGTTGGTTGATGGTTTACTGGTCATAACTTTTAGAAAATACCAATTATTGCCCAGTGCTGGTGGCACATGCTTATAATCCTAGCTACTGAGGAGGCTGAGATCTGAGGATCACAGTTCAAAGCCAGCCTGGGCAGGAATGTCCCTGAGACTCTTATCTTCAATCAACAACAGAAAACCAAAAGTGGCGCTGTGGCTCAAGTGGTAGAGCAATAGCCTAGAGCTGAAGAGTGCAGGAACAATGCCCAGGCCCACAGTTCAAGCCCCATAACCAACAACAATAAAAAAAGATAGGAAAATAGCAACTTTTATTCCAATGTTGGTACTAAAGTATCTAAAAAGAGTGGAATTTGACACTATTTCCTCAAGGATGTGTAATGGTATTTATTTGTAGACCAAATTCTGTGAGTTTCTAGGGCATAGAGAGACCTCAAAAGCCCAAGAGTATTCAAGGCAACAGTTTCACTGTTTACACCATTTTTGTACTTTCAAAGGAGTTAGGTGACAGAATTAATTGCTTGGTCTCATTGCATCAGGGTTTTATGAACATCTGAGGTTACAAGTAGATTGGGTATGACTTACATGCATTCATTTAAGAATATGGAGCTGAAGCAAGTGTGAATGATGAGGATGTTGGTAATTAGTGGGAATGGACCACAAAGACTTTTCAGAAACTTGACTATAAGACCACAAGCAGAGAATGTAACTTAGATTCATCGTGAAGCGTGACCTGAGGTATCATCCATATGAAGTTTGAGGATTCATGTGCTAATGTTTACCTATAATCCTAGTTATACTGGAGGTACAGATGAGGGAATTGTGGTTAGAGATGTGTCTGGGCTAAAAGAATAGCTACATAGGAGGTAAAGGGAGAAATATGCAGTTTTAGGCTTGGGGAAAAGCACAAGGCTATCTCTGAGAAATAAACTAAATCAAAAAGGACAAGGTATATGGCTCACCTGGTAGAGCACTTGCCTAGCCAACACAACGTTCTAAATACAATCATCAATATTGAAAAGAAAAAGAAAAGTTAGGGAACCAGTGAGAAGTGGATACTAGCTTTGTATTTTTCCAACCTATAGCTACCAAACTATGCTTGACTGCTGGCACAGTGAATGCACTTTGAGGCCTAACTTCTCTGATCTGGTCAAGCGGCTTGGAGATCTCCTTCAAGCCAATGTTCAGCAGGTATGTATTACTTCCTTCATTCTCTTTTTCACTGTGATTTTGAGAATTATGAAGGTGGATCTTGCTTATATTCATACCTGAGGGAGCTAATATTTTAGTCTGTGGGAGAGTAAGATAAGCAAATTAATATGATTAGATAAGTTAAATAGGACAGAGAAGAAAATGACATTTAGGTGCTGGTGGCTTATGCCTATAATCCTAGCTATTCAGGAGGCTGACATCTGAGGATTATGGTTCTAAGCCATCCCTGGCAGGAAAAGTTCATGAGATTCTTATCTCCAATTAACCACCTGAAAACTGGAAGTGGGTCTGTGGCTCAGAGTGGTAGAGAGGTAGCTATGAGCAAAAATGCTCATGGACAGTTCACAGGCCCTGAGTTCAAGCCCTATGACTGACAAAAATAAAATGATAACACTTTTAGAGGATACATGTGATTAGAGACCTTAACAAAAGTATTTACTGAACATCTTGGAACAGCAGAATGTGACTGTTATATCCAGTTACTCAGCAGGCTGGGGTAGGAAGATCGTTTGAGTTCATGAGTTCTAGACCAACCAGGGACACTATCTCCAATGAAAATATGCAAAAATGATACCTAATAATAAGCTCATCTAAGGAAGTGATAGTCTTCTACAATGCAAATTATAAAACACAGGGCTAGGAAGGTGGCTCAGTGGTAGAGTGCTTGCCTCTCATGCATGAGGCCCTGGGTTCTATTCCTCAGCACCACATAAGCAGAAAAAGCCGGAAGTGGCGCTGTGGCTCAACTGGTAGAGCACTAGCCTTGAGCTGAAGACCTGAGGGTCAGCACCCAGGCCCAGAGTTCAGGCGCCATGACCAACAACAACAAAAAGTTACAAAAGACAGAAAAAAAAATCAAAGAAGACATTAACAAATTGAAAAGGTTTTCATGTTCATGGATCAGTAAAATTCATACTATCCTACCAAGCTACAAATTGAATGAAATACCTATCAAAAAAAACAAAGACATTCTTTGTAGTACTAGCCAAAAATCTCCTAAAGCTTGCATGGTAGCACAAAACAGCCTAAATTGCCAAAGTAGTCCTATAGAAAAAGAAAAAAATCTGGAAGAATCATGGTGACTGACTTCTAAACATACTACAGAGCCATAGTAAACAATATGCATGATATTGGCACAAAAACATATATACTGACAAATGGAACAGAACAGAGAACTCAGAAATCAGCCTGCACATGTGTAACCACATGCTTTTTGAAAAAGGTGACAAAAACACAATGGAGAAAGGAAAGCCTTCTTCAACACATGATATTTTGAACCGTAGGTATACATATGCAAAAACCTGAAACTTGATCCCTGACTCTCAACTCTGTAGAAAAATATACTCAAAATGTATCAAAACCTTAAGACATGAAAATCTGAAAGTACTAGAAGAAAATAGGTGAGACACTTGGTGATAGTTACAAGTAACATTTTTAGAAAAGATTCCACTTATTTTTCTTCATCATTAAGAGTGCACAACATGAATTTTATGTATAAAACATATTCTTTTTAAAGGAAAATTCCTACCCTAGAGTTCCCTAAATCCTCTGGAGTGTCTTTCACTTAAATTTTTTTATTAAAGGGAAAAACCTTTTCCTCATGTTTTAAAATGCTTTTAAATTAAGTATATTGATCAAATATATCAAAAAATAGTTAATCTAATAATCCATGCACATTTGGCTTATTAATTTTATTGTCACTCATCCATTACTCCCTCTCTCATCTTTCCCTTTTTCCTTTCCTTTTACTTTTTTAGAAGACTCCTCTATTTTTATAATCTTGTTTTGTTTTTGTTTTTCCCCTTAAGTTACAAAAATGAAAGAAAATGTGATATCAGTTTTCATAAGAGTGGCTGATTTCTCTTAACACGATCTGCATTTCCATCCATTTTTCATTAAATGGTAATTTCATTCTTCTTAATGGCTAAGTAAAATCTTCATTGTGTCTGTATCGCAATTTCATTATTTCTTCCTCTCCATTGCAGGCCACCTAAGCTGATAGAATAGATAATTGCAGGTATTATCCCAATAAACAAGGACATACTATATATCTGTAGTAATATGACTTTGATTATCCTGAGTATGTACACAGAAGTGGATAATATGGGAATTCTTTTTTTTTTTTAAAAAGAAACTTGATGAATATTTCCATCACATATACACTGATTTATATTCCACCATCAGTGAATAAAGTTCATTCTCCTACACTCACATTCTTACTTGCATTTGTAGTTGCTGGGGTTAGGTGACATCTCAATGCAGTTCTGATTTTCATTTTTCTCATGACTAAGGATGTTGAACACTTTTTTTTTTATAGACTAAAATTCTTTTTTTTTTTTTTTTTTGTTGGTCTTGGGGCTTGAACTCTGGGCTTGGGCCCTGTCCCTGCACTCTTCAGTTCAAGGCTAGCTCTCTACTGTTTGAGCCACAGCGCCACTTCTGGTTTTCTAGTGGTTTATTGAAGTTAAGAGTCTCACAGACTTTCCTTCCCGGGCTGGCTTTGAACCACGATCCTCAGATCTCAGCCTCTGGAGTAGCTAGTATTACAGGCGTGGGCCACCGGCCGGGGAACATTTTTTTTTTAATTTTTTTTTTGTTGTGAAAATACCATACAGAGGGGTTACAATTACATGAGCAAGGTAATGAGCACATCTCTTATCAAGCATTGTTGCTTCCTCCTTTGTTTCTCCTTCCCATCCCTTCCCATCCTCCCTCCCCCCAAGTTGTAAAGTTCATTTTTTGACATAACGACTTGTACATCTCATTGTTGCAATGGGTCCACCTGTATCCCTATTTAAGCAATTTGTTGTTTCCCTTCCCCTCCCCAAATTATACCAATATCAAATACAGTGAAAGCAGGGATTATACCGTGGGGGAGGTACATACAAAGCAACAAAGAAATCATTTTATAAATCTGGCAAACATATTTTGATGTACTTATTGGCCATTTGTACTTCATTGTTTGAAAAATGTAGATTGACTTAACTTGTTCATTTGTGTATTGACTAGTTTATTCCTTAGGTGTTTAATTTTTGAGTCCTTTACATGTTCTGTGTATAAATAAGTAAGAGGGTTATTTGGCAAATTTTCTTCCATTCTGTAGACCTCTTCACTCTGTTGATTCTTTCTATTGCTCTACAGAAGCTTTTCAATTTCAGTCTCATCTATCTATTCTTGTTATTATTTCCTGGGCTGTTATAGTCCTTTAAAAAGCCATTGCCTATGTTTATATTTGAAGTACTAGACCTGTATTTTCCCTCTACTTTCAAAATTTTAGGTCTTCAATTGAAGTCATTGATACATTCTGAGTTGATTTTTTTGCAGAGGTTGAAATAGAGACCTCCTGTCAGCCTTTATATGTGAAGATTCCATTTTCCCTGTACTTTTTCTAAGGCATATTTTGGTATTTTGTCAAGAATGAGATAGCAATACCTACTTACACTATTTTGGAATTTATATTCTATCCCATTTGTCTGTCTTTGTTTATGATATTCTTTTCATTACTATGGCTCTGTAGTATAGTTTGTTTGTTAGTATAGTATAGTTTGAGCTAAGTCTAGTGTTACTGTTTTGCTCAGTATTGCTTTGATTATTTAGGATCATCTGTATTTCTATGTAAATTTTAGGAATTTTTTCTATTTTTGAAAGATGTCATTAGAATTTTGATGGGCTTTCATTGAATTTATATATTAAGTTTGGTAGTGTATGTGCACACTAACAATGTTTATTATACTGGTTCATTAACATTGGACTAATGTCTTCTAATATTTCTTCAGTTCTTTACAACTTCCATTGTACAGGTCTTTAATATATTTGGTTATGTTTCTGCCTAGGAGTGTGTGTGTGTGTGTGTGTGTGTGTGTGTGTGCGTGTGTGTGCGTGTGTGTGCATATGTGTCTATTTGACTTAATTTTCAATGAATGTGATATTGCTGTATAGAAAATATACTACTTTTGTATGTTATTTATTGTGTATCCTTCTACTTTACTGAAAATGTTTATCAGATCTAAAAGTCTTCAAGTGTAGTATTTAGGATCATATAATCTGAAAACATGGATAGTTTGCATTCTTCCTTTCTCATTTGTATTCTTTTATTTTTTTTCTTTTGTTTGATTGCTGTGGCCAAGAATTCATGCACTAAGTTAAATAAGAGTGGTGACACTGGTCACCAGCGGCTCATACCTGTAATCCTAGCTACTCAGGTGGCTGAAATCTGATGATCGCAGTTTGAAGCCAGCTGGGGTAGGAAAGTCCATGAAACTCTTATCTCCAATAAATGACTCAGAAAATGTCAGAAGTAGCACTGTGGCTGGAGTGGTAGAACACTAGCCTAGAGTACAACGATGCTTAGGGACACCGGCCAGTCCATGAGTTCAAGCCCCAGGACCAGCAAAAAATAAATAAAAATTAAAAAACAAGAATGGTGAAAGTGAACAATCTTATTTCATTCTTGGTTTTAAAGGAAAGCGTTTTCACTACTTTTTCACCATTCAGTATAATATTGACTATGTCTGTCATATATACCTTTATTATATTGAGGTATGAACTCTACATTCTTAGTCCCTTTGGAAAATTTATCATGAAAGGATATTGTATTTTAAAAGGAGGTTTTGCTTATATTGATACTTGTCCTTAGTTCTGTTTATATGCTATATTACATTTATCTGTTTGTATATGCTGAACCATCAATGCATTCAAGGAATAAAACTAAGCTGAGGTTTGGGTGTTGGTGGCTCATGCCTGTAATCCTAGCTACTCAGGAGGTTGAGATCTGAAGATTAAGGTTTGAAGTCAGCCTAGGCAGAGAAATCTGAGAGACTCATATCTCTAGTTAATTATCAGAAAAGCTGGAAGTATATATATGGCTCCAGTGGTAGAGTGCCATCCTGAAGTGAAAAAGTAAAGTTATGTGCTTTTATTTTGCTTAATATATGTTTTTGCCTTTCCCTTCTACTTCTCCTTTGTCTTTTCTGTTTATTTCTATATTTATTTAGTCAATGCTATACCATAAGTCTTTTATGTTCTCTTTATACTCTTTTAGTTTGATTTTGTTTATTGTTTTCTGAATGTTGCTAGTTTGACCATTTTCTTCTTACGTCCTGATACATTGTCTTCTACTTTATCAAGTTTCCCAGAAAAAGTTTCCACTGAGGTTTTTATTTGATTCATTGAGCTTTTATTTTCTAAATTTTCATTTTGACTTTTTATTGTTTTATTTTTTAAATAAAAAAACTCTTGTTTCCATTTCTTAGAGTTCATTTGATAAGCCTCATTTCATCAGGATTTCTAGCTATTTCTTTTGTTCCAAGTTCATATCCTATATTCTTTTTTCATTCATCTGTTTATTCTTCTTTAATTCAATCAGGTATTAATTTGTGTTCTTTTTAAAATTTTATTAGTCACTCATAATCATTTTTGTAGTTCTTTGGGATTGCATAGACTTTCCTATCATTAGAATCCATTATTGTGGAATTATTGGCTTTTGGAAAAGTCATATTACCTTGGTTTTAAAAAATATTTCTTTTGTTATTGCATTGGGATGTCTGCCTCCAGGAGAAAGTTGTTGAGCTGTAACATCCCATTTTTTTTTCTGCTGAGTCTACAATGTTTAAGCAGGACTGGATAGTGGCAAGGTTGAAGAGTAATTTTTTACCACAGGACTAGAACTGGATTGGATATAGCTCAACAGCCACTCATTCACTCAACATGCTTAAGACCAAGCCTGATCTCCAGGGCTACTCATAATGGAGAAAACATTCTGCAGATACAACCATCATTGTTAGTTACCAACTTTGGAAACACAGTAATACCTAATTTAAATAAGAGGTATAATTCTAATTTATCTCTGAGAGGAAGGTATTAGTTACACAAGGTTGTGAATACCAACAGGCAGAGATCACTTCAGTCAATTAAAAAAAGCTCCCACAATAATTCTCTTGAATCAGAAACAGGCCATAAAATGATCTATACAAACAGAAAATGAAGGAAAAAAGTAAATGGGGAGAATTTTGGAGCTCAGGTCCAGGTGAAGGCATACCTCTAGTTGAAGGCAAGAAAGGTCTTAAAGGAAGAAATAAATTTGACATGATTGACCCTTACCTTTAAGTCATTTTGTCTAGGAACTTATATTCACTACCAGGGATATCTGAGATCCCCTGAAACATCAGAATGGTAAAGAACAAAATGGGAATACTGAAAAAATAAATAAATAAAATAGTCAAATTTGAAAAAAAAAAACAAAAAACAAAATGGGAATACTGTAAGGAGAATAACAGCCCAGAGGCTTCATTCATCTAAGAAGTTCAGATTTCAAAAATAAGAATTTATCAATCTGTAGTCAAGCAAAACATTAAAAAGTCATAACAACTAATCCCTTCATCTACTAATGAAGTTTTCTCTCAAATTCACTTTTTACTTTTCTTTCTAAGTCAAAAATGGCAAGAGTTAAGCCCTGTGTATCTCAAAACAAACCAAGTAGTGTTGAACCACAATTCCATTGCCATCCCCGAACAAATTGTGTTGTTGAAAATATGAGATGAAGTAACTTGATGAAGGAACTTTTAAATCTTCAACTAGTTCTTAAAGAATAGTGGGCAAGGTAATGAGTAAAGGAACTGGTGTTTTTGTTTTGTGATATTCTAATCTGGGGATTTACAAAAGCCACCTACTTCTAGAAGGTAAATTAGTCTGTTTATTCATGTACTTACAAGCTACTAATATTGCTTAATAAATACTAATACACAAGTTCATTTCATGGAGACAGGGAGTAAATTTTGAAAGTATTTCAGTAATTAGATACAAGAGTATCCACTACTTAAGTTTGGTACCTAAAGAACATTGGGTAAGTCACTTCTTCAGTTCTTTTGGGTTTTAGCTTCCTCACCTGGCAACATGTACAATGAAGATGTTGGAATGATTTCCAATCTTGAAATTTACTTTCTCTTATACCTCAGCAATAAAATTCAAACCAAATCTTCAATTTCCATTTTAGTTATACCAGGCAATATAGAAGACAGGCATGTTTTTTAAACTTAGGGCTGTGACTAGAGAGTGTATAGGAAAGTAGGTTTAAAATAGTTCATGTTGCATAGTATAGATTTGTGGAAAATCTCGACTTCATATGACAGTGGTCAAGAATGGCAATAAATAGTGCTTAAGATAGATTTCTTTTGAGTCAGATAGGGACCTAGCACTTATTCTGTTAACCTTGGCAAATTACTTAATTTTCTTAATTACTTTACTTAATTACTTAATTACTTTTTTCTCTATGCCTCAACCTGCCCATCTGTAAAATGGAGCTACTAATAGAATCATTTCATAATTCATGATGGATATACTACATAAAATATGTACAGTATTAATTTTTATTATTTGGCACAAGGTAAGTGGTGCTTGTTTTTATTTGTTTTGAACATATTTGAATTTTTACTTTGGATAATATTTTCTACATACTACCAGAGGTAGATTATATAATCAGACAACCCAAGGGGCAGTACATAACAGGAAAACCATGGGTAATATACCACAACATGGTCAGAGCTGTTATGTTCAAAAGAGTTGTCCTCTTTTGTGGTTTGGACATGAACTGTTCCCCAGAAATGCTCATGTGTCAAGGGCTTAGTTCTCAGCTGATAGTGTCATGGAGTGGTGATTGAATCATGAAAGTTCTAACTTTATTAATAAGGTTAATCCATCAGTGAGTTCATACTGAATGAACTAGTAGAATGTGGGTTCTGATTAGATGAAAGAGGTCACTGGAATCATGCTTTTGAGGGATATATCGTATCTCTCCCACTTTCCTCTCTCTGCCTCATGTTTCCTATGGAGTGAACCATGTTGTTTTATTAATTCTCCCCATCTTGATATTTCAGCTCTGCCTCAAGTATATGGCAATAGATCATGGGCTAAAACTTCTGAACCCATGAACTGAAATAAATCCTTCTTCCCTTAAGTTGCTTATCTCAGGCATTTTGTCATAGCAATAGAAAACTAAATACTGCATTCATTTATCTTTTGGAGAATTAAGAGGAAAGATGGTAGAGGAAATAGAAATGTAAAAGGGAAAAATCCTTTTTGTAATGGATGATGAATCCGCCATAATTTTTAAAGCAGCCTTACTATTTACCCTTTCAAACACAAAGAAGTGGTTCAGAGCCAAATTATTATCAGAGATTGAAGTAAGTGCAGAAATAGAGCAAACATATTTTTTTCTTTGTGCCACTACTGAAGCTTGAATATAAGGCCTTATATTTTTTTCCCTTTGGTTTTTTCACTCAAGGATGGTGCTCTACCAGTTGAGCAGACCTCACCCCCACTTTTGGCTTTTTGGTAGCTAATTGGAGATTAGAGTCTCATGGACTTTCCTGCCCAGTCTGGTTTCGAACCATGATCCTCTGATCTCAGCTTCCTGAGTAACTAGGATTAAATTCACGAGACACCAGTGCCAGGCACTACAGCAAGCTTTTTTAACTGCCCAATGAAACACAGAAATTCTTCTTGTAGTCAAATGAAGCAAGAAAGAAACTCACAAATCTCTTGTTTTCCTTTGAGATTGATTGTCATTTTTGTTTATCATGCAGGATGGCAAAGACTATATACCCCTCAGCGTCACTGATGCAGTTGCTAACTTTACTGTACTGGACCCCGTGCAAACAACCTTGAAAAATGATATCATTCTGGAAGACAAGTGAGAACCAGTAGTTTTTGTGGCATGGCTTTGGGATGTTGACTTGACAAACTTGATAGGCATACTTGTCTAAAATTGGTAGTTATTTCAATAGAGGTATCACCTGAATAAAAATGTTACCAACTGAGTAAAAATGTTAGAGCTATATGAATGTCATGAATCTAGACTATTGCTGATATAAATTTGTTTAGAAGATGGGCTTATGTGTGTAATCAAGTAGAATTGTTAACATTTCCCTGGATTAAACTTAACCCCAAACTACAGGTATCCCCAAGAGGGAGAATATACTTTCACATGAAAACATGTTCCAAAAAGGGGAAATATGAGAAGGCTATCCTGACTCTCTTTAAATAATCACTTCTTCTCTCCCTTAGTGGAGAGAAGGAAGTATTAAGTCTGGCTCTTTCAGAATGTCTTCCACTTGAAAATGTGACACATAAATAATAAATATACTTGCTAGCATGGCAGAAAAGAAGGATACGTTGGAAAACCACATCAACAGAATGATAATCCATTCAAAAATACATATGCTATTGCTTATTATGTTCTGCTGGTTTTTAGATTCTTTGTTAGATTATTGTAAATTACCTTTACTTTTCCACCTTGGTGCTGAGCTTTCCAATGGGCCCATGGAAGTAGAGCCAACCAACCACTGACTCTGAAACTTAGAACTAAATGTTTCCTCTTTTAAAATGTTTGTGTCAGCCATTTTGTTATGGCAATAAAAATAATCTGACTAGCATAACAACTTATTTTAATTATATTTGACCATTACTTTATTCATGAAGGACAATTGTATTGTGTGTAGAATTTTCAATGGATGGGCATTTTCTGTTCTCTAGCACTTTGAATGCATCATGCATGCTCTACTGGATTGTATAGTGTCTGCTGAGGAACTGACTCATTGTCTCATGAATGTTCCCTTGTGTATCAATTAAAGCTTTTTAGTTTCTATATTTAAACTTTTCTCTTTGAGTGGCTAGGAGTAATGGGCACATAAGACCCTCAGCACCATTAAAAAGAAAGTGAAAAAATGATATAAAATAAAACTCTCTCAGCCTTTGATTTTTGACAATTTTATTATATGTGCCTCAGGGAGTAAGTACTTGAGTCAGCCTGTTTGGAGATTTTTGAGATTCACAATTCTGATTATCCATCTTTCTAAATAAGTGTAAAGCTTTCTGTTTTTGTTAAATAAGTTTTTTGTTTCATTTCTTCTGAAACCCTCATAATGAAGATATTTGTTGGTTTCATGTTCTTCTACATGTCTTATAGTCTTTCATTTTCAATATTTTTATTATCTTTAGTTGGTCACAGGAGTTGCCATTCAACAAAGCAGTTTATGAGTACAATGCATTTTGACTAAACTTTCTTTCTCAGTATTTTTGTTTTTGATGCATGACTAGGTTGACCTTGTCTATAAGTTCTAGCACACTGCGAGAAGAGTTGTCTCTTTCAACTTTATAGAGTAGGGTTTTGTTTTTATTTTTGCATTTTGCTGGTCTGTGGTTTGAACTACGAGCCTGAGCACTGTCCCTGGACTTTTATGTTCAAGGCTAGTGCTCTACCACTTGAGCCATAGCTCTACTTCCAGTTTGTTTTTTAAAGATAGTTAATTGGAAATAGGAAGGACTTTACTGCTGGGGCTGGCTTTGAACTGTGATCCTCAGATATCAGGCTCCTGAGTAGCTAGGATTACAGGTGTGAACCACCATGCCCAGCTTAGAATAGTTTTCAATAAAAAGAATGTAAATGAATCCTAGAATGTCAGTTAAGCAGGGAACAGTGACTCTGATATAGGGTGCTTCATGGGCCAGGGTGCTGAATTGGAAACTCTCCCCTTGGCCAAAATCACTGCTCCTGGGGATATGCCACCAGACTGGTTCAAGTACTGGACTACATGAATCTATAGAAGTGATAGGCTACTAAGGTGTCCTGCTTACCTTTTTCCTTCAGGGAGAAATCCCTTCTGTTTGTGACCCTGAGATGCAAAGTCTTTCATTCCATTCTCTAAATGATAAAACTCAGTTTCACTGCTCTACCCACTCTCTGGCATGATGTACTCTTATGTTCTCCATTGTTATTGTAGAGTTGATATACAGAGGGTTGCAGTTGTGTGACTCAGGTAATGAGTAATGAGTGCAATTCTTTTTGAACCATGTCTCCCCTTGTACAGTTTATTTTCCATGTAGTGTCTAGTGAGTACCACTGATGTATTTGTTCACCCTTGTTCTACCTTTTCTGTGCCCCCTTACCCTCCAAAATACAAGCAAACTAATAAGCAAGACAAAGGAAAACAAAATCAGCAACAGTAGCAACTAAACAATGTCTCTTATTTCCTTTACTTGGGATTTATTTCACACAATATTATTTTATATGATCATATGCACATAGCAAATGAGTCTTTGTCAACCATTCCTATGAATATATTTGGCCTCAGTGTGTGAATGTCTAGGATCCTGTATAATTTATCATAGTTTAGTGTGGGTGCATATATATTGATTATTCAGTGTGTTTACTTGTAAATTTATAGGTACATTTGAGTTAACCACAAACGAGGGAAACCATGCAGCTTATTTTTCTTTGGCTCTGGCTTACTTGGCTTAATAATTTTTTTTGTTCCATTTCCTTACAAATGGGGCAATGTCATTCTTTCTGATAGAAACATAGAATTCCATTGTGTATATATACCACATTTTCTTGATCCATTTTTCCACAGAAGGACATCTGGGTTGATTCTATACCTTGCCTGTGAACAGTGCTGCAAAGAATATGGTTTTGCTGGTGGCTTTAGTGTGGCCTGATTTGTGGTCCATTGGATAAGTGTCCAGGAGTGTGATTACTAGATCACAGGGAACCTCCATACTGTTTTCCAGAGTGGTTGAACAAGTTTACATTCCTACCAATGGTGTAATAGTGGTTCCTTTTGGCCACATCCCCACCAGCATTTGTTGTTGTTAGTTTTCCTGATAATGGCCATTCTAACTGGAGTGAGGTAGAATCTCAATGTTGTTTTGATTAGCATTTCTTTTATGGCCAGAGATGCTGAACATTTCTTCATGTGTCTATTGGCCATTCTTTTTTTTCCTCTGAGAAATCTCTTTTTAAGTCTTAAGCCCATTTACAATTGGATTGCTGAGTTTTTGAGGAGATCTTTTTTTTGGGGGGGGATTAATTTTTCAGCTCTAAGTATATTTTAGATATGAGGCCCTTGTCTGATGCATAGCTAGTAAAGATTTTCTTCCATTATGTGAGTTTTCTATTTCTCTTGCTAGCTGTGTCCTCTGCCACACAGAAGTTCTTCAGTTTGATACAATCCCATTTACTGCCTTTCTTTGATTTGTTTTGATTCTGATCCCTTATTTAGAAATTGTCAACCTGTGCCTAGAAGGCCTAGGGTTTACCCTACTCCTTCTTGTAATATTTTCACAGTATCTGGCCTTACATTGAAGCCTTTTGATACATTTAGAGTTGATTCTGGTGCAAGGTGATGTATGAGTATAGAGCTTCAGTTTTCTACATGTAGATAAACAATCTTGCCAGCACCATTTGTTGAAGAGGCTGTCTTTCTTCCAGCCTATGTTTTCATCTCCCTTATCAAATATTAGTTGGCTATATGTTTGTAGGAATATTTCTGGGTCTTCTATTTGTTCCATTGGTCCTCAGGCCTATTCTTGTGCCAGTGCCAAGCTGTATTTATTACTATGGCTTTGTAATATAGCTGAAGTTCAGTATTGATATTCCTTAAGCACTATTCTTCCTGCTAAGCATTGTTTTTTGCTATTCTAGATCTTTTATTATTCCATATGAATTTTTGAGTTGATTTCTCTATTTCTTTTAAGAAAGTTGTTGGGATTTTCATGGGGATTGATTGAATTTGTATATTGCTTTGGCCAGAATTGCCGTCTTTACTATGTTAATTATCCCCCCTCTCCTTTACTTAGATAAAAAGTTTGTTTTGGTCTTTTTTTAGGAGGGAATGGATATTAGATACCTGTAGTTGGTCATCTTACCAATGTCTAAAATTACATAACTATGATTTGTCCCTTAAAATAATATTGGTGAATAAAGTTTAAATTTATAATATTAATAATAAGGCATGAAAAATTATACTCTTTTTCTCCACAACAGCATCGATCCCCTGAAGGAACCACTAATTTGGTCATTTGATGAAGTAGAGGTATCCAAGGAACAGAAAGAAGCTGTGTTTGAGGTTAGTGGTATTTGAGTTCAAGCCCCTCAACTGGAAAACAAAATTAAAAAATACCAAGAATGACACAAAAAGAGACATTTTTTTTAATGCTTGTCCTGGGTGCTTAGCTACCCCACTCCTTTTGAAGCTATTATGAATAGGTTTGTCTTTCTCATTTCTTTTTCAACATGTTTATTATTGGTATATAGTGTGGAAACTGATTTATGCATGTTGATTTCATATCTTGCTACATTGTTAAGAGTATGAAATCTCAGTTTTGTGGTAGAGTCTTTAAACTAGTAAACCAGTGAAACTACTATCTAAGTCAATTTGGGAGTTCTCAAAGAGATAAGTACTCTACAATCCAGCACTTACCACTATTGGGCATTTAGCTGAAAGAATGTAAGCCAGGATATAATAAAGGCATATACACGCCCATATTTACAATAGCCAAGTGATGGTAAGAGCCTAGATGTCCTACAACTGATAAATGGACTGCTGAAATATGGTTTATACAATGGAATGTTACTCAGCCATAAAGAAGAATGAAATCTTGTCATTTGTAGGGAAAAGGATAGAGTTGGAAAATGTTGTATAAAGTGAAGCAAGCCAGGCTCAGGATGACAAAGGCTGAATGCTCTCTCTCATAAGTGGATATTAGACCTAAATATGAACACATATAAGATTAGATTTACATGATCCATCTAATTAAAACATGGTATTTGTAAGACACCATGATGAAACCCCTTACATAGTCAACATGCAGTTTAGTAAAAAGAATACTAGAAAGCTGAAATGTGTCTGGGCTGGGGCATGGGTACCAGTGGGAGGGGCAGGTGAATGGAGAGGAATAAAGAGAGTGAATATAGTTATAATAACCTATGTATATGCATGAAAATAGAACAAAGAAGCTAATGAGACTGGTTTGGGAAGGGGAGAGAGATAGGAGAGAAGAATGAAAGGGGTGAATGTTCAAGATGGATTGTAGGGACAAATAGCAATGTTACAGGGTTTCATTTTACAACTAACTGATGTTAAAAAACAAACACCTTGGATCTTTGAGATCTAGATAATTTCTCTCACATTTAAGATTTTAAAATAAACTAGAAACATATAGAAAAAAAATAATATGCATTTGTCTGAGTAGATTTGGTTGACACAAAAAGGAAAAAGATTGTAAAGTATAAAGATACTAATGATGGAATTGAAGCATTTGATTGAATTTTTCTATTCTAACAGGTATAAGGGAACACTTTCATCACATCATATATTAAACTGCCTATTTCATTTTTTATGTTTCTAAAAGTACCGAGTTTATTTTAAAGCATCACATCAAGTTAGAATCCAGTAAATAAAGCCATGTCTTCATAAACATGTTGATTTTTTTTGTAGAATAGAGATTTTCAAAAAACAGACGGGATAAAGTAAAAGGTGTTTACAGCATGGAACCAATGTACTATTTATGTCTTCTGCCTGAATGATTTTAGGCCATGCTTCTTGTGTTTTGAGAAGTCTTCAAACTATTTTAAAAGTTACCGCATTTATTTGATACTGTGCTGTTTAATGAAGTAGGCAAAGCAGAGATTTTCTCTACTTAGTTTTATATACTCACACGTAGATACTTAACCTGAAATGAGAAGGTTAGATATCAAGGTGAAATGGCATTTATGTTAACAAGTTATATTTAAAAGTGAAAAGAAAAAAAGCCACAAGATTTCTTTCTCTTCCTTCCTTCCTTCCTTCCTTCCTTCCTTCCTTTCTTTCCTTTCTTTCTTTCTTTCTTTCTTTCTTTCTTTCTTTCTTTCTTTCTTTCTTTCTTTCTTTCTTTCTTTCTTTCTTTCCTCTCTCTCTCTCTCTCTCTCTCTCGCTCTCGCTCTCACTTTCGCTCTCGCTCTCGCTCTTTGTTGTTGGTGGTCGTGGGGCTTGAACTCTGGGCCTGGGCGCTGTCCCTGTGCTCTTCAGCTCAAGGCTAGCACTCTACCTCTTAAGCCACAGCACCACTTCTGGTTTTCTGGTGGTTTATTGGAGATCAGAGTCTCATGGACTTTCCTGCCTGGGCTGGCTTTGATCCTCAGATCTCAGCCTCCTGAGTAGGTAAGATTACAGGTGTTAGCCACTGGAGCTCAGCTACAAGATTTCTTTTAGCAAAATACTAAGGAAACAAATCTTGGGCAATAGCATCGTATTATCTATTTCTTTTTTAATGTAAATGGGACAAAAGTCTGGGTGACCAGCAGGCTTTGTTGTTGTTTCAAATTATAAAGCTTTTGTACTTAAGGAATTTTTAATGGCTAAGAGAGTACTTGAAAATTTTTGCTGGAGGGCTGGGAAGGTGGCTCAGTGGTAGAGTGCTTGCCTTGCATGCCTGAGGCCCTGGGTTCGATTCCTCAGCATCACATAAGCAAAAAGAAAAAAGCCAGAAGTGGTGCTATGGCTCAAGTGGTAGAGTGCTAGCCTTGAGCTGAAGAGCTGAGAGACAGCGCCCAGGCCCAGACAGAGTTCAGGCCCCACGGTGGGACCAAAAAAAAAAGAAAAATTTTGCTGGAAGATTATTCTAATTTTTATCTCCCCATATTTTCCTATAATTTTATGTCAACTTTATGCAAAAGAGTTAAACACTAGACTAATGTTTATAAAATCACATCTTTGGAAGTTTCTCTTGCATATATCATACTTCAGTTATTATGTTTGGATACATGTGCATATGAGCCTCTATATATTGCCGAAGTGTTTCTGAGACCACATATTGTCTTTTTACTAATAAGTAAGCTCTGTTAATTAGAGTGTAGGCTAATCTATCACAATTATTAGTTCCTCTAAAAGATAAGGACTCAGGAAGCATAGATTATTTTTTACCATATTATAATCCAGAGATATAGGGCTACTCCAGAATGGACAATGAATCAGCTCGAGAAAGTTACCAGGAAAAGTTTTCTTCTATATTGCATGTTCCACTATGCCCTCACGGTTAGGGGGTTGTTCTTGTTATGTGGTTAAAACACAGACATGAGTGACATAGGAAGGACTAGCAGTTTCCCAGAAGTGACACTGAAGTTACATACTTCACTTGATCCCATATTCAGTTATCCAGGGTATAATTTCAGAGCCACGTACATACCTTCAAGGGAAGCTATGAAATAGTCTAGACTGCACCTGGGTGGGCTGTATGCACAGATGCAATGTTGGGCTAGTTGTATATTACTTGGAGAGTAGGCTGAATCACTATACCCTTAAATAACCTCTCAGATGCCTGATTTGATGACCCAAATGGTATATTAATTCCTTCATCCTTTTTCTATCCAGGATAGTGAAGGAGACTATGTGACTACTCCTCAGTGGGATGAGGTCAATAGCCAGAAGTGCCTGGAAATCCACTCCTGGACCCATGGGATCATGACTTTGCCGTGAGTACAGTGTCCAGTGAGAAAGGCACACATCTGATCTAAACATACAGTACCAGTAAAATATGCATTTTCTTTCTATAGCCAGTCAGTATATTGGATATGAAATATGAGAAACACTTTTCTAGACAATCCCTAAAAGACAATTACCAAAATTCATCACTTTTTCAAAGCATTCTAACTTTATTTGAAACTGGTTCAAAGATAGAGATTAACTGAAAACAGTTTAGAATCAAGGGTATTGTGAATAAATGACTCTTACCTATTTATCCCAATCCCTTCCTCATTCCAATAATGTCTCATGTGCTAAAAACTGAGAATACAGAAAAGAATACACAATCCTTGTATGTCAGGAATTACCTATGTTATAATACTTTTTTTTTAATTCTAGCTTTTTTCAACTTGATTCCTTTGATGTGCAGAAGCATTTTAACTGGATATATTTCCATTTGTGCATTCTTTTTTGTGGGGAGAAGTGGTCGGTCATGGGGCTTGAACTCTGGGCCCAGGCACTGTCCATGAGTTTTTCAGTTCAAGGTGAGCACTTTACCACTTGAGCCACAGAGCTACTTCCTGTTTTCTGTGGTTAATTGGAGGTAAGAGTATAACAGATTTTCCTGCCCGGGCTGGCTCTGAACTGCCATCCTCAGATTTCAGCACCCAGAGTAGGTAGGATTACAGGCATGAGCCACCAGTGCCTGGCTTTGTGCATTCTTCATCTTATTTCCATTTAGGGTCCAATTCAGAAAATAGTGACCTATGACTGTATTTTAAAGTGTTTCCACTCTGTTTTCCTGTAGTAGTTTCAAAGTTCATGTCTTCTATTAAGATCTTTTACTTAGAATAGACATTTTCAGAGTTGAGACACAGTGTTCTAATGTCAGCCTTTTATATGTGCCATCCCGATTTCCCAACACTATATGTTGAAGAGATTCTTTTTTCCAAATTTATGTTTTTGATTTGTCAAAATCAGATGGTTCTACCTGTGTGAGTTTATCTCTGGGCTCCTATAGCTATGAAATTTCCTTTAGTCACTGACATTACTGTATCCTCAAAGTTCTGGAAAATTGTATTTCTTTTTAATCTAGGAATTTTTTTTATTACACACCCATATTTCTTTGATGATCCACTAATACACAATTTAAGGGATTTTATTTGAATGCATATGTCTTTGATTTTTTCTGGTGTTATTCTTGCCACTGATCTTTCATTTTTATTCAATAGTTGTCTGAGAACACACAGGAAGTTATTTCAATTTTTGCCTTTTTGGGCTTATTATATATCACAAAATATGATCTATTGGGGGTAAGATGCATGGACTACTGAAAAGAGTGTTCTGTGGCTGTTGAGTGGAATGCTCTGTAGGCGTCTGGTCATTGCATTTGATCTGCTGTGTCATATAATTCTGAAGCTCTTTGTTGATTTATTTTTGTCAAGGGGATTATTTATTGATGGAAATAGGCACTAAAGTCACCCACTGTTTCACTATTACTTGTGCTTACATGTTTATTAGTGTTTGTTTTATGTAGCCTGTTTCACTTACCTTTATTTATTTTTATTTTTCATTTGTTGTTGTGGGGCTTGAATTCAGGGCCTGGGCACTGTCCCACTGTCACTTGCTTAAGGCTAGTGCTTTACCACTTTGGGCCATAGCTCCACTTCCAGGATTTGAGTGGTTAATTAGAGATAAGAGTCTCACTGGGACTTTCCTGCCATGGCTGGCTTTGAACCATGTTCCTCAGATCTCTGCCTCCTGAGTAGCTAGGATTATAGGCGTGAGCCACTGGCACCCAGCTTCATACATTTTTTAAATTGTTATTATAAAAGTGATGTGCAGAGAGGTTGCAGTTAATTAAGTCAAATAAAGAGCATATTTCTTTTTAACAATAATACCCCTTCTCTCACTCTCTCCTAGTTTTTCTTTCATGGACAAGTTATATAGTTTCCCTTTTCAACAGTGTCTAGTGAGTACCACTGCTACAGTTGTTCACTCTTTGTTCCACCATTTCTGTACTTTCCCTTTACCTTCCCAAACACATATAAATGAACAAACAAGACAAAGGAAAAGAAAACAGAATCAACAATTGTTTCTTTCTTTCTTTCTTTCTTTTTGTCGGGCTTGGGCGCTGTCCCTCAGCTCTTCAGCTCAAGGCAAGCGCCCTACCGCTTGAGCCACAGCGCCACTTCCACAGAATCAACAATTAAGAAAAAAACCTCTTGCCGGGCTCTGGTGGCTCATGCCTGTAATCCTAGGTACTCAGGAGGCTGAGATCTGAGGATCACAGTTCAAAGCCAGCCGGGGCGGGAAAGTCCATGAGACTCTTATCTCCAAAAACCACTAGAAAACCAGAAGTAGAAAACCAGAAGTGGCACTGTGGCTCAAGCGGTAGAATGCTTGCCTTGAGTGAAAAGCACAGGGACAGCGCCTAGACCCAGAGTTCAAGTCCCATGACCGACCAAAAAAAGAAAGAAAAAATAAAGAAAAAACCTCTTGTTTCCATTCCCTGGGGTTCTTTTCAATAAACATTATTTTATATGATCAGATACACATAGCTATTGTGCCTTTGTGTTCCTCTCCTAAGAAAATCCTCCTTTGGTCTTACTGTATGTGATTGTTTAGAGATGTGTATAATCTATCATGTTCCAATGTATTTTTTTAATCATATAATGTTTTCTTGTAGATTTTTTGTCAGTCCTGGGACTGGAACTCAGAGCCTGGGCGCTGTCTTTTAGCCTCTGTGTGCTCAAAGCTAGTGTTCTACCACTTCAACCACAGTACCACTTCTGGATTTTTCTGAGTAGTTTATTGAAACTAAAAGTCTCATGGTCTTTTCTGTCTGGGCTGCCTTCGTATTGCAATCCTCAAATCTCATCTTCCTGAGTAGCTAAGATTACAGCCTGTCTTTCTCTAAGTCTGGCTTACTTCGTTTAATATAATTTTTTCCAAGTTTTTCTATTTCACTTATCTTTAATGTTATATTCTTTATCCCCTTTGGTCAATTTTCGATTGATCTGTCAAATAGGCATATAGGTACTCTTGCTTGCCTTTAGACTCTATTTTCTTGGAATATCTTTTTGTCTTTCCTTTTAAAGTCTGTGATTATGTCTGCCAATGAGTTGCATTTCTTATATGCAGCAAAATGTTGTTTTTGTTTCTTTCTTGATAGGAGAATTAAGAATGCTACCATTCAGAGATATTATTGAAAGGTATATAGTAATTCCTTGTAATCTTTTATATATGTTTCTTTCCTAATCCTTACTTGCTTATCTACTCATCTAATGGAACTTATTTTTTCCATTTTTCTTTTTTAATTTTTTTTTTTGTCGGTCATGGGACTTGAACTCTGGGCCTGGATGCTGTCCCTGAGCTCTTCAGCTCAAAGCTAGTACTCTACTACTTGAGCCACAGCGCTACTTTCTCCATTTTTCTTTTCTTTTTCTGTTTTTGTCGTTCGTGGGACTTGAACTCTGGGCTTGGGTGCTGTCCCTCAGCTCTTCAGCTCAAGGCGAGCACTCTACCGCTTGAGCTACAGCGCCACTTCTGGTTTTCTAGTCGTTTATTTTTGGAGATGAGAGTCTCACGGACTTTTCTGCCTGGGTTGGCTTTGAACCGTGATCCTCAGATCTCAGCTGCCTGAGTAGCTAGGATTGCAGGCATGAGCCACTGGTGCCCGGCAACTTCGTTATTTTCTTAACAGTAGTCTGTAACCATGGACATAAAAAATATAACTTTTTTTGTTTCTCACAATTTTTTCTGGGGCTTGAACTCAGGGTCTGGGCATTGTCCCTAACCTTTTTTGGGGGGGGGGGTCTGGTCATGGGGCCTGAACTCTGGGCCTGGGCACTGTCCCTCAGCTCTTCAGCTCAAGGCTAG
>NW_012267403.1:124693-148031 GCF_000151885.1 Dipodomys ordii | reverse complement strand
ACTCTGGGCCTGGGCACTGTCCCTCAGCTCTTCAGCTCAAGGCTAGTGCTCTACCACTTGAGCCACAGCGCCACTTCCGGCTTTTTTTTGTTTTGCTTATGTGGTGCTGGGAAATTGAACTCAAGGCCTCAGGCATGCAAGGCAAGCACTCTACTACTGAGCCACCTTCCCAGCCCCCCTAAGCTTTTTTACTCAAGGCTAGCTCTCTACCACTTTGAGCCATAGCTCTACTTCCAGTTTTCTGGTGATTATATAGAGATAAGAGTCTCACAGACTTTTCTGCCAAGGCTGGCTTTGAACCATAATATTCAGATCTCAGCCTCCTGAGTACCTAGGATAACAGGCATGAGCTAATGGCATCCAGCTTTCCCATATTTTTATTGCATTGGTCTTACAATGGTATTTTATTTGGACATGACCATAAATGTATATAATGTACCTTGATGATATGCATTCCCCCATTCCTGTCTCTCATCTCCCTTCTCTTTCCAAATCAGTCTCAACAAACTTCATTGTTCCATTCTGTCAAGTATATATATATATATATATATATATATATATATATATAATCTATAGTCATCTTCTCCATTTGATCTCCTCTTCCATTCCACTAGTATCTATAACACAGATAGGACTTCTTTACCTTTTTCATTCATTATTTTAACTATATGTTAGTTTTTAAATGGGCTTTCACCATAGAATTTCATAGCTGGAGCTATATAGTTTTATTCCAGAATCATTTGTGTGTGTGTGTGTGTGTGTGTGTGTGTGTGTGTGTGCGTGCATGTGTGTGTGTTTGTGTTGTGTGTGTGTGTGTGTGTGTGTGTGTGTCTGTGTGTACATGCTGGTCATATGGCTTAAACTCAGGGCTTGATATTGTTCCTGAGTTTTTTTTATTCAAAGCTTCTCCTTCTGGCTTTTTGGTGATTAATTAAAGTAAGAGTCTCAAAGACTATCCTGGCTTCAAACCAATATCCTCAGATCTCAGCCTTTTGAGTAGCTAGGATTATATGCATGAGCCACTGTTATCCTTGTTTTGTTGTTGTTGTTTTTTATTGGTATCACAACATGACTAGTGAATTTTCTTTTTTACTTTTTTTGTGTGTGACAGTACTAGGGCTTGAACTTGGAGACTAGGTGCTGTCCCCCAACATTTTTGCTCAAGGCTAATGCCTTGCCACTTTAGCCACAGCTCCACTTCTCACTTTTTCATATTTAATTGGAGATATGAGTCTCTCAGATTTTCCTGCCTGGATTGGATTTAAATTGTGATCCTTAGATCTCAGCCTCTTGAGTAGCTAGGATTACAGGCAATCAGTGGTAGCCAGTTATTATCTTTTTAAACTTAACATTGATTAGTTGTACAAGCTGGTTTAATAATGTTGTATAAATATGTGTTTGCAGCGTATCCTCTTCATATTCACACCTACCATTGCTCTTCCCACTCCTTTTCATCTCCTTCTTAAAGTGACCCCAACAGGTTTCATTCTTCTTTCTGTTTCCATATATGTATATGTATATATATATATATATATATGTATTTCATCCATATTAGCCATTTTGCTTGCTCTACATTTCCCCCTCCCACTAGTTACCCCCTCATGCAGGAAGTTTAGTTTTCTGTCATTCATTTTTATGTGTACATTGATTGCTCAAAGATGTTTTAAAATATTTCACATTTGTATCAATTACATTAATCAGATTTACCTGTGTGATACTCTCCCCTCCTCCTTTAACCTCGATTATTCATGTTTTCAGTGAGTTTCTTCATGTGATCTTGGTATAGAGATAATGTATTTTTTTGTATGGATTTTTAGATTTATACTTTATTGTACATTCTTTTTTTTTATTTGTGAACATACTGTACAGAGGGGTTACAATTACATGGGCAGGATAATGCGCACATTTCTTACCAAGCATTGCAGCCTCCTACTTTTGTTTACCCTTCACATCCCAGAGATAATGTATTTTTATATTCTTCACATTGTAATAGTCTCTTTCTTTCCCTCCTCTCCCTTTTTAATTCTTTTTCTGTGGGTTCATTGACTTTACCATCATTGGAAACAATTATTATGGAAGTGTTAACTCTTTATAGTTATATTGTCTTGATTTTTCATGTTTTTGTGTTTTTTATGTGATATTTGCACATATTGGGCCAAATTGTTTGTTGGAGGTTTTAGTTTCATGCATTATTAGAGTTGAAGAATGAACAATTGATTGGCATACCTACTATGTACATACAGAAATAAGAACAATAATCACTCCAACTCCAATATATTTAGAGGAAAAAATAATAAATCTTAACTAAGAAGATACTTAAGAATAAGAACCAAAAGAAATAAAGAGGAACAACCCTACTAAGTAGTGCAACATATAAAAGTGAAATGAAAATGAAAAAAAGATGTTGAGTCAAATATAAAGGCACTGAAAAAGAAGGAATTCAAAAATATTTGGCAGCCAGGTTCTGGTGTTCATGATCTTGGCTACTCAGAATGATGAGATCCAAGGATTACAGTTTCCAGGAAGGAAAGTCCATGAAACTCTTTTCCAAAATTAACCAACAAAAAGCAGAAGTAGGATTATGGCTCAAGTTGGTACAATACCGGCTTTGGACAGCACCCAGGCCCTGAGTTCAAGTCCTAATTTCGGCAAAATACATGCAACAAAGAAAGTGGAATAAGAAAGAAAGGAAATAATAATGATAATAATAAAGCCCAGAAAACAAACTAGTCATAATGGGGCTAACATCTATAAATACCTTCTGTAAAAGCCAAAAGACAATGTAGAAAATGTACTCAGTATAGATATAAGGTGTACAGTAAATGATCAGCACTTGTTAGCTAACAATAGGAGTTTCATCCTCATGCAAAAGCATGAGACCTCTCTGAAATTTCTTTACCCATTTAGGAAAATCTATAAAATCTTAAAAATTCAGAGCTGAATAAAGTTTTTGAAACAATTCATGGCAAGCCCATTATGATATAGACACGGAAGATGTAGAACAGAGTAAGGATTTCTCCAAAATCAAAAAAGCCTACTTAAACCAAGTTGAAATTTGTATTTATGCCAGTGGGGTCAAGGCATAGAAATACGTGTTGGAGTGAGTTCTAAGGTTATCCCATCCAACCATGTACCTTCTTGCTCATCTAACTTATGAGAAAACTGAAGCACATCAAGATGGTATGACTATCTCAATGTCACCTGGAGCTTGAGGCAGTGGTAGCAGGTATACATATGCTTTATGGCAAATGATCTTGGTTAATTTTCTTCAATAAGATCAGAAAATGCTTATCTAGAAGCACAGTTCCTGTATCTGTTTCTATACAACAATGCATGTATGCGCGCACTAAACTCTGGTTTCCCTAAATGAAGTCACTGAGTTTTCAAAAGAAGAATCAGATTTCCTCCATATTCACCATTCTGTGATACCCCTTCAACTAAAGGACACACTATTCCAAAACCATGAGTTCTAAGTTAAGCTTGTTTTTCTTTCCTTTGACCAGCCTGAAAGGTATCAGCAAGAGCAAGGAGTCCCTTCTGATGGAGACTGAACTGGATCTTGTAAAGTATAATTTGGCCTCTGAGCTTGAAGAGGAAGAACAGATGGAAGATAGCGCTCTCCTGCCTCTGGATCCCACTCTTGAGTGCCATAGTCCACCTCCTGACTATAATCTTGTGGTCCACTGCAGCACTCTGCCTATGTAACTCACTATCGGCTCCCTTCCTTTGCCATCCTTTTGCATGTCACTCCCTTTCCTCCTAACAATCAGTTCTTTTCATATCTATGTCATGGTAACAACACTACTAAATTGACACTGAAGAAGGGGAGAAACAGTATTTTGGACAATAATCTCAGTTCCTTACACTTTTGAAAGGGACCTAGCTGGTCCAAGTCGAGCTCCCAAACCTGACACAGAGACAGAAGCAAGTTCACTCTCAATATTTGCCAATAAACAGCTATCAAATCACTTACATATGACCAGTCCCATTAGCTCTGTGTGTGCTCCACACTAACCTGTCCCATTATTCTTTCATAAAGGATACTAGGGGGAATAATCTCTGGCTTCTCCTCAAAGACCTTCATATTTTCCAGGTACATAAATAGTGAACTAACCAACATTCCATCATTCTGTTCAAATATTCTTTTTCATATCCCACTGTGGATATGTTACTTATTTTTTCTTTGTTGGTATTTTATTAATTTTTTGTCTTAACTTACCCTTTTCATTTTTGAGTATAACTTTATGTAGCCATATATGTGTGTATTCAACCTTTTGTTTCTAACTTGTTATCAGAAACCAACAGTGATGTGTGAAATTGGTAGTGTTTTTATATGCAGAGCAGCATCTCTCATGAAGGGTGAAAAATGATTTCTAACAATAATTGGAGTACATCAATAACCATAAGATTGTTGCTGGCTGGCCCTGTCATTTATACAAGTCTTAGTTTAAGACTCTGAGCTGGTAAACCATGAAACCCCTCATCGCTCACTTACTCCTCCTTTCCTACTATTGGGCAAAAAGGGTCTATGAATCTCTGGGTGCCCTCTCAACCTTATAGTGAAGTACTTCCTCCAAATGGGATGTTGTTCTGAAATGCAGCAACCAAAGCCATTTGTCTTAGTAAACAACTAAGAGAAAGCAATGGGAAGAATAGAATTTCACTTTGTCTTCTGCTTCAAATAGAAAATCTCGTTCCCTCCTCAGAAGAAAAGGGCAATCCTTCCTTCCTGTTCCTTGCCACACCAAGCAACATGTGAACAGGAATCCCTGGCTGATCAATAGATGAAGGTTAGGAGAAAGAAAACAAGTATCCTTCAAATTCCCAGTCCAACAAAATAATCCCACCATATAAAAGTCTACTCTCTATCTCTCATATTTCACTTCCTTTGTGGACTATGATCTTACTGGTCTAAAACCATTCCAGCAAAAGCCTCAAACCTAAGATTTGCAAATAAAGCACAAACTCAAATATATCCCCAACACTACATTGCTTCACCTTATATAGTTCTTTACCTAGATTGAAAATATGCACCAAAAAACTCCCCCCACCTCCCCTTTAAATTGTATCTGATTATGCAATCAAATTAATGTCTTGTATTTTAATAAAAATGTCCGTATATATTTCATTCAGAGGCATTTTCTCTACATGCATTTGGTATACAATATGGTTTAAAAATATTCAGTCATGGGTCTTGAATCCAGGGTCTGGGTGTTGTCCCTGTGTTCTTTCACTCAAGGCTAGCACTCTACCACCTTGAGCCACAGTGCCACTTCCTGTTTTCTAGTGGTTAAGTGGAGATAAGAGTTTCTCAGACTTTCCTAGGATGTCTATGGACTGCTATCTCCAGATTTCAGCTTCCTGAGTAGCTAGGATTACAGGCCTGAGCCACCAGCACCCAGCCACAATATGTTTTTGAAAGTTTAAACTGCTACTGCATCCTGGCAACCTTTTTTCATATGAGATCATTTTATGACCATGGTATATAAAATTGCAAACTTTGAAGAAGACCACAGGTCCATATTTTTCTTAAGTGTGAGGCCAAAGGAGTAACCTGATTGACCTTCTTCAGTCTGCTTTAGATCTGTAACACTCTTAGTGCACTGAGCCAATTGAAAATGATCTCCTGAAAAAAGTCTGCCATGGTGTACCTGGCAACCTGGGTTAATACTTTGCCAAAGTTTCTCTTGCACCAGGGTATCTTTATTGTAGTGGTCAATTTAGGGACTATTTTTTGTGTGTGCTGGTACTGTGGCTTGAACTCAGGACCTTGTATTCTCTTTTACCTTTTTGCTTAAGGCTGTCACTTTACCAATTGTACCTTACTGGTTAATGATAACTAGATAGTGGCTAATGGTAACTGGTTAATTGGAAGTAAGAATCTCTTCAAGTTTTCTGTCCAGGTTGGCTTTTAACTATGATATTCAGATATCAGCCTCTTGGGTAGCTAGGGTTACAGGTATAAATGCCTGGTGCCTCACTAGGCTATGTTTTTATGTACAACCACGTGCAGAAGTTTCTCAGAAAATCCAAATAAGAAATAAGTAACAAGACTCAATGTCAAGAGGAAGAACATGGGAAAAGTCCCAACTGGTAAGTAATGAAAATTAGGAACATCATAATAGCAAATATTTTAAGCATAGGTTTTGAGAAATACTGCAGAGAGCAAATTTTGATTGCCACAAGACAGTGGAAGTTCAGTAGCATAAACAAAATGAATGAGACAACCTGGTATTTTATAATCACATACAAGTGCCTTCTATGGAACCATCAGACAAACAACTTCAACCTTGAAGAGTTACCAACTTTCTAAAACTTGATCCTTAAATATTTGGGTTCCAGCATTGGGAGAGAAATGCTGAGTGAACTTTCTCTTTGTGCAAGCACTATATTGAGAGGTATAGACAAAACATGGTAGAAATGAACAGTTGTACCTACTTGATTCCAAACACTGCTTAGCTTTGGGATAAACAGATAAACCATATGAAGCCCCTGTCTTAGAAGATTTCAAAGTTGTCAATTACAGAGATTTATAAAGGAAGAATTAAAAAATTTAAAGTTGTACAATTACATGTAGTAATGAGGATCATGAATAGTCACATACAGTGGATGAGAGAAATATATCAGGACAAGCATTGAGGAGAGCAGCACTTCACCATTAATTAGTAAAATATAAGGTATTAATACTCACCCAGCAATTGTTTCCTGTGAGGAAGACATTTCATATACATTACAACATTTGTGGTAAAAACTTATGGCATCATTATGAAGGGTTTCAATTATATTTGTAAAGTGCTTTTTCTAAGGTGTCTTGTGGATAGATATGCATTCATTCATTATATTCTAGTTTAGGCATTTCTGACTGAAATACTCCAATGGTTTATTGAGAACACACAGTATGTTCTCGTGTGTGTGTGTGTGTGTGTGTGCGCGCGCGTGCACACGCACGTGTGCATGCACACATGTACTGGTCCTAGGGCATGAACTCAGGGCCTGGACCCTGTCCCTGAGCTTTTGTGCTCAAGGTTAGCACTCTACCACTTGAGCCACAGCGCCACTTCCGGCTTTTTTTTCTGCTTATCTGGTGCTGAGGAGTCGAACCCAGGGCCTCATGCATGGAAGGCAAGTGCTCTACCACTGAGCCACCTTCCCAGCCCTCTTCTTTTCTTTTTCACATCTACTTCTCAAGTCATCTGTTTCCATTACCCCCTACATTTATTCACAATTACCCTTTCAGAGATGGTTGTGGTAGTATATGCTTATAGTCCCAGTTTCTTAAAAGTCTGAGGCAGGAAGGTTGCTTGAGCCAGGAATTCATGTCTATCCTGGCCAACATAGTAGGAAGCCCATTCTTCCATTTCCAGTACCACTTCCCTAGTGTAAGCCACCATTAGCTCTTACCTGGAAACTTGCAGGAGCTTCTCAAATCTCCTCTCTGTTTCTTCTCAATCATCATCCATATAGTATTCAGGATGATCTTTAATGAATAGGGTCTGAAACACACTGGATCTTTGTTTTAAATGTTCCACTCATCCTCAGGACAAAATGAAAGCTACTGACTATATGGTCAGTAAGTCTTTTATATATATGACTCTTACCAACCTCTGACCTATATCTATGAAATCGGTCTCTGCCTAAATACCTTAACTCAAATCACACTGGCTTTCTTCCTAACCCTTGATCAGTCCATGCTTACCACCTTAGGGTATTTGCACCTACAGCTTCCTCTTAGCTTAAATGTCACAGTCATAGAGGAATATTTTAACACTTTCAAAATAATGCTTCCACCATTCATCATTACACTTTTATTTCCTTAATGACATGTATCACTATGTGATATTATCATGTGATATATTTTATTTGTGCATTTATTGAGATTATCTCCCTAAAGCAAAGGTTATGCTTAGGCTATGTGTGGTGGTGTATGGCTGTAATCTTAGCATCTAGGAGGGAGAGGCAGTAGGTTCACAAAACCAGTGTGGGCTACATAGTAAGTTTGAGGTCAGTCTCAGTGGCACACACAGTAAGATCCTGTGTCAAACAAGCAAGAAAACAATACAAAGATTATGTTTTTAATAAATATATTTTCAGTGAATTAACATGTCAGCAAAATTTTGATTAAATGTGCAATTCAAAAGTTATGGGTCAGTGTGAGTTGGGAAAGAAAGATCAATGATCACTAGTGGAGAGAGAAATAGATACATTATGGGAACTTCATATGACCTTCTATAGGCATATTAACTATTTTTAGATAGGTCTTCTATGTTGAGCAGGCTGACATCAAGCTCACAGGCTCAAGCAATCATCCAATGTAAGCTTATTGTATAGCTGGCTCTACAGACATGACCTGATCACAATGATGTTTATAAACTACCTGTCAAGTTACTAACAAACATACCTGTATTTACCATTTTCTTTATCTCTTTCTCTCCTTTAATCACAGAGCCAGTTTCCAGAAGCAGAATGGAGAGTTCAGATTCAAAAGGTCATCTAGAGCTGGGTGCCAGCAGCTCGTGTATGTAATCTTAGCTACTTCAGAGGCTGAGATCCCAGGATTTTGGTTCAAAGCTAGCTTGGGCAGAAATATCCATGGGAATCTTATCTCCAATTAACCACCAAAAAGCAGGAAGTGGATCTGTGGCTCAAGTGGTAAAGCACTAGCCATAAGTGAAAAAGCTCAGGGGCAGTGCCCAGCCCCCGAGTTCAAGCCCTAGTACTGGCACACATAAAAAAAAATGTGATCTAGGAGTGAGTCTCAGGATTTGATGGAGGATGGGCAAGAGAAGGAGAAAATACAGAGTCAACATTTCTCCCTCCAAGTCTCTGTCCCTTAAACACATTAGTAAAAGAAGTGAATTGAAATCATGAAGAAGGATATGACCAGTTCTAATGCTCTACATCTTGGTATTTCTTTGAAAAGAAAAAAAGGTAAGACTTTTAAAGGTCTGAAATGCAAAGGGAACAAGGCTGGGCTCCAGTGGATCATGACTGTAGTCCTAGCTACTCTGGAGGCTTTGATTTGAGTATCAAGGTTTGAAGCCAGCCCAGGCAGAAAAGCTCCAGAGACTCTTATCTCCAATTAACCAATGAAAAGCCAGAAGTGGAGGTGTGGCTCAAGTTGTATAAGACTAGCTCTGACTTCAAGCCTCAGTGCCAGAAGAAAAAAAAAATGGCATGCAGTAGAGGGAAGGTTTAGATTTTTACTAATAATAAAACTCAGGAAACTTAAGAGTAATCTTTCAATTCTTTATTATTTATAAACTCCCTTTCTCTCCACACTACCACTAGGATGATTTTAATTACTTATTTCGGAGACAGGGTCTTGCTGTTAGGCAGGCTGGGGTCAAACTCCTGGGCTCCCATGATCCTCCTGCCTCAGCCTCTCAAGTATCTAGGACAATAGACATGTATCACGGTGCTGAAGCAGAATTAGAAGTCATCTGCAGCTACCTTCCTTGGTCAATAGAATGGCCCTCAAATAATTTCATTCATTTAAAGTATGGGCATTGTGAAAGCTAGCTAGCTGGGGAGCCTGGCTGGCTTTAAAGAAAAGCAATTAAATTTAGGATTGAACTTTACTGCTAAGGCTGGACAGCATGATCTCTTACTCAGAGGTTCTTCACTTCTAACTCACTGAAAACACTCATTCCTCTTGTTTCTTGTTTCTAACAACTCTTACTGACCAAGAAAATACTGAAAACACTCATTCCTCTTGTTTCTTGTTTCTAACAACTCTTACTGACCAAGAAAATACTGAAAACACTGAAAACACTCATTCCTCTTGTTTCTTGTTTCTAACAACTCTTACTGACCAAGAAAATAGGAATAAGACTAGAGGTATCTAGGAAGATCACCTTTATGATGTATTTTAGGTCCATGATGAAACTATTAAGCTTTTAAAGTTAAGATTATCAGGCTGGGAAGAGGGCTCAGTAGTAGAGTACTTGCCTTGCATGAATGAGTTCCTGGGTTCCATCCTTCAGCACCACATAACCAGAAAAAGCCAGAAGTGGTGCTGTGGCTCCAGTGGTAGAGCGCTAGCCTTGAGCTGAAAAGCTGAGGCACCCAGGCCCAGAGTTCAAGCCCCATGACCGACAGAAAAAAAAGTTAAGATTATTCCAAATATGAATGGAATTTACATGACTTAAAACTCAGCAGGAACTTTTAGAGCTGACATTGTTCTTACAAAGACTATTGCCACCTAGTGGCTGAAAAAATAATACACCCTGAAGATTGAAAGAAAAAAATACTGCGGTATTATTAAATGCCGGAAAGGGAATCTGAAGAAACATTATAGTCAGATTTCTTCAGAAAATAAAGGGTAGAGGGAGGAAGAGAGAAAAGGGATAAAAATATTGGAAAGTGAAAGGGGAAAAAAAAGAAAGAATGGATGGAAGTTCCAGGAGGGGATGAGGGAAGGGTTAAGGGAGAGAGGAGGAAGGCATGGAATGCAAGGAATCTACCTACAGAATTAGGGGAAAAGGTTACATCAAACTTACATAGCAAGTCCATGAAAGTTCCTGGTCTGGAGCTCCTAGGTTTTGATTTCTCATCAGAAACTGTTCCAGCACAAGCATGTATGCGCACGTGCACGCACACACGCGCACACACACACACACATACAGGGCTTCCTCCCTATAAAAGCTGTGTGACCATGTCTATGCTCTTCCTTGTAAGAATTGCATTGAAGCTGGGCAGTGTAAGGTTTTAGGTGAGAAAAGGACCATGCAGAGAGGGATAAAAAGATTGACAGGAAAGTTTATTGGGGTATGCTCCCGGGCGAACTCCCTGGTCAGGATCAGAGAGGTTGCACTGAGTTTAGTTGCAGCAGACTTTTTATAGGCAGGGTAAAAGCAGCACTTGTAGTGAGTGGGAACTTGGAGCATGTAGCTTGTTTTGCCAGTTTGAGCTGTCTTAGGCCAGTGTACTCCATGAATGGAGTGGTCTTTCTAGGCAGCAGCCTGGTTTTTTCCCTCACAGCCTGACATTTTCCCCCAGATCCCTACTTCCTCCAGCGACCTGACAGGCAGCACCTCAACTTCTCTCCTTTTCTTCCAGAAAAGCACTTCTTCGACCTTCTACTTGCTCTGTTCTGAGGGGAGTCCACAAAACCAGAACACAGAGCTGAAGAAGGAGAAGACAAGTGTTTTTGGTTTGGAGCTTCAATGCAAGGCCTGAGCACTGTCCCTTAGCTTTTTTTCCTCGAAGCTGGTGTTCTACCACTTAAGCCACAGCTCCACTTCTTTCTTTTTGCTGATTAGTTGGAGATAAGGGGTTTCACAAGACTTTTTGCCTGTATTGGCTTCAAACCTTGATTCTCAGATCTCAGCTAATAGTTAGGATTACAGGCATGAGCCATCAGCACCCAGCAAGACAAGTATTTTGGGAACCACCCGAGCACCCACAAAATGCTGCTTCTTTTCAGCAGCCTCCCACTCTGGCCTCTTTACCCTCCAGTCTCAATTCCACAAAGCCTCTGAACCTGGGAAGCTGCCAGCCAGGAATGCCGGGCTGCATGATGGCTGTGACAAATGTGTGAGGAAAGAGCATGGCTGCCCCTTTCCTCATGCCCTGAAGTTGCACAGTGTTGCCTTGGAACATGACCCCGTGCACGTCAGTCTCCGTGCCCAGGCCAAGCAGGTGCCAGGCCACCGTGTCACCCTTGCACATGTCCAGCCTGGGCAGGTTAGAGAACAGAAACCCGTTAATGGCTGGTAAACAATCACAAAAGACAAGATGGATAGATGAGATCAGCTTACTGGATAGCTGGACAACATTAGCTCTACACTACATTTCCCACAACTTGAAATTGCCAGATCTTCAACTCATCTGCCATCTACAAGCCACTTCTACTCATGAGTATTTCTTGTGGATGAGGGCCCAACTGGATTTTCTGGTCTCAGCCACTTCCTCCCTCCACCATACTCTCTCAAAAATGAACAATAATACCAAAGCTTGTGTACCCCCCACCACACCTTTTCCTGGTCCCATTTCTTACAACTCTTCCCTTGATTTCTGTGGCATTATAGTTTCTGACTTTCCTACAAGCTCTGATAGTCTATCTATCTATCTTTCTTTTTTAATTTTTTAATTTATTTTTTATTGTGAAAATACTGTACAGAGGGGTTACAATTAGCTGGGCAAGATAATGAGTACATTTCTTATCAAGCATTGTAGCCTCCTCCTTTGTTTCCCCCTCCCATCCCTTCCCAGCCTCCCCTCTTTCTCTTTCTTTCTTTCTTTCTTTCTTTCTTTCTTTCTTTCTTTCTTTCTTTCTTTCTTTCTTTCTTTCTTTCTTTCTTTCCTTCCTTCCTTCCTTCTTTCTTTCTTTCTCTCTGGGACTGGGTGTTGACCTTTAGCTTTTTCACTCAAGGCTGGTGCTCTGCCACTTGAGCTACACCTCCACTTCTGTCTTTTGGCTCATTAATTGGAGATAAAAGTCTCACAAACTTTCCTACTTAGGTTGGTTTCCAACTGCAGTCCTCAGTTATCAGCCTCCTGATTAAGTAAGATTGCAGGTGTGAGCAGCACATGATTTATTTATTTTCCATCTTCAGATATCAATCTGTCTTCTCCTTACCATCACTGCAACTGCCAAGGTTCTGGCCCTCATTCTCTCTGGTTTCAACTCCTGTCTGTCCTCCCACTCTCTCTCTCTCTCTCAAATACATCTTTATCCTATCATCTCTATTTGCCTTTACATCCACAAGGTGTTAAACAAACAAGTTGATTAAAAAACACCTGTTCACTTTCCAGATGCTGTTTCCTCTGCTGGAATAAACTCCACTTCTGGTCTCTATAGCATTATTTTCTCACCATGTCTGTGATGCACAATTTCTCTGTCTGTCTCTTTCTCTCTCTGTCTCAGTCTCTGTCTCTGTGTCTCTGTTTCTGTCTCTCTGTCTCTGTCTGTCTGTCTGTCTGTCTGTCTCTCTCTCTCTCACACACACACACATTACCATGAAACATTTGAGCTTTTCATTTGCAGGTTAAATAACCCACACATTTCGGCAATATTGCTTACCCGTGAACTAGATTAGCTTAGCAGGAAGAAGATAATTTCTCCTGTGTCTGTGACTGCCTGAGTAGTTGGAATTGTGCTTAGTACCAATTCAGTGGTCAATAAATAGGAATTAACTTGGCTCAGGAGACTGTCTTATTTATCCAATAACGGAATTATGTGGGATATGAACTACGAGATTCAGCCAGAAGATAGAGCACATGTACTTCTCCCACCTTGTAAATATATCACCCAACAAAATACAGGGACAACTGCTTGAAGCACATGCTTTTCAAGGTCTCCAGGCCATGGGAGTCAGCCTCAGTGAGTCTTGTTTAATAATCCCTGAGGATGCTGATGATAATTTCACTAAACTCAATTATGCTTCCTCTGCCTAGAATGCCCTAGTAGCAAACCTGTTCAGTCCTTGAGCGCCAGCTCAAGTGCTCCCTTCTTCTACAAGTACTTTGATTGTTCCTAATTAATGTTCTCCTCCTCTGAACTTAAAAGTTGTTCTACACAATTTAGTGCTTAATTGTAGCCTTTCTTTGATTGTTCTACATTTGTTCCATGGGGTTATTACTTGTATCTCACTGCAAAGTGCTGGTGCTCCCACTGAAGTTCACCCATCCAAGAATGAATGCCCTCCCATTTATTCTCTCACCTACCCACCCACTCATTTGGTAGTTTAGTGATTGAAGGAATATCTATGATGTATTAGACAATGTAGAGGATATACACATAGGCAATACATAGTACTCATTATTTTTTTGTCGGTCATGGGGCTTGAACTCTGGGCCTGGGCGCTGTCCCTCACCTCTTTAGCTCAAGGCGACCCCTCTACCACTTGACTACAGCACCACTTCTGGTTTTCTGGTGGTTTATTGGAGATAAGAGTTTCACAGACTTTCCTGCCTGGGCTGGCTTTGAACCACGATCCTCAGATCTCAGCGTACTGAGGAGCTAGGATTACAGGCCTGAGCCACCAGCGCCCAGCTCATAGTACTCATTTTTGAATAATATACTCTAGCAGAAGTCAAAAGCCATGCCACACATGACTACAATACAGAGGAATATATGGAACTTGTTATTAAAATGACCTGTTTAAAGTGCCATGGGATCCAGAAAAGGGTAACTTCACTCAGAACTTGACTGAAAAGAAATGATGACATAGATAAGGTAATTTTTGAGTGCAACCTTAGAGCATGGGCAAAATTTGCACAGTGTAAACCCAAATCTGTAACAAGAGACTTTTCAAATAGAGGGCACAGCTCTACCAAAGTATGCTTAGTACAAAGTATGCATTTGGGAACAAAAAGTATCCCATATTTGGCTGAAGCATGGGATATGGAAGCAAGAGGAGAGGGAAAACAATCTAAAAGGGGGGCTTGGAGTATGGCTTAGTGGTAGAGTACATGGCTAGCAGGTGCAAGGCATTTGGTTCTATGCCAGCAACAACAACACAAAAAAATACTTGCAGGGCATTAGCCCAGCTTACTCTCAACACTGTCTAGAAGAATCTTTGCACACATTCCTCATTTCACAGTAATTTCTTCTAGTGCTCTCTATCCTATGGAACACAGGGCACGGCACAAGAAGGCACAAAGTCTAAGAATATCTATTTTCTAGTTTTAATCCCTCATCTAGCCTGTCTCTTGGACAAAGATGATCAATAGCATAGATGTTTCAGGGATCATTTATGCTTTCATTAGGGTTAGTTTCCTTGTGGCCATTTAGTTACACCCAGGGCAAAAGTAGTCTCCGTACTATGCATCCAATTGGCTTCCTGGAAGTTTTTGACATTCAATGAGAGCAATGAGGAATCCAACATAGCAGCTTCTTGATTGATAATGGTGTACCAGCTCATGTTTTCATCCAGCACAGTGAAGTGAAAAAGAAAAATGCCAGTATTGGGTCTTGAACTCAGGGTCTTATACGCTTTCTTAGGTTTTTTGCTCAAGGCTGGAGATCTATCACTAGAGCCACAGCTCTACTTCTGGCCTTTGGTTGGTCTACTGAAGATAAAAGTCTCACAGACTTTCTTTCTCAGGCTGGCTTTTTTTTCTCTTCTTTTTTTTTAAATTTTATTTTATTGTAAAGATACTGTACAGAGGGGTTACAATTACATGAGTAAGTTTATGAGTACATTTCTTGTTGAGCATTGTTACCCTCTCCTTTGTTTTTCTCCTATTATCCCTTCCCTCCCTGTGGCTATTTTTTTCTTTTTGGTCAGTTGTGAGTCTTGAACTCTGGGCCTGGGCGCTGTCTCTGAGCTCTTCAGCTCAAGGCGAGCACTCTACAACTTGAGCCACGGTGCCACTTCCAGTTTTCAGGTGGTTATTGGAGATAAAAGTTTCACAAACTTTCCTGCCAGGGCTGGCTTTGAACTGTGATCCTCAGAGTTCAGCCTCCTGAGTAGCTAGGAATACAGGCAAGACCCACAGGCACTGGGCACTAGCCTGGCTTTGAACATAATCCCTAGATTGCAGCCTCTTGAGAAGCTAGGATTACAGTAGTGAGACATCTGCATCCAGGAAGAACGAATTCTGTATCTACCTCTTTCTGCAGGCCCCTTGGAAGAAATCAGAGAGGAATGACAGTGGGTTCAGCAGTGGTGCACTGTGTAGTTGCAGATCCAGATGCTGGATCCTTCCTTATTTCCTTTTCCAGACTCAGAGCCAAGCCTACACCTCCTGCCAGAGCTGCAGCTGTTGCTGGGCAGGTTTTCCCCAAGGAGCTTCAAATTGCAGATGGAAAAAGGAAGTCAGAGTGAAAGAACAAGAATAAGGAGAGGAATGTCAGAAAGGGAATGGGAAAGATGAACAGAATGTGGCAAGAGAAAAACCTGCAGGCACTGGGAGAGGACTAGGAAAAGATGATTGGGAAATCCAGGGGTGGCTCAGGGGAGAAATTCAAATATAATTAGAAAAACTAATAATAGCTACTGTTATCACAACTAGCAGTTACCTAGTGCTTACTATTTGCCAGATGTGGTGCTAAGCATTTTATACAGATTATTCTCATTAATCTCACAGAAACCCAAGGTACCTTCTTCCTTTATTAACCCTTTATTTTTACACATGAGAAAGTAAGACAAAAATTTAGTAACTGGATCATGGTTACAGTTTGAAATGAAGAGAAACAGCTTTCCAGAGAGTCTGCACTTATAACTCATCTTTCTTTCCTTAGGCTTCTAAATAAACCTACTCTGTTTACATTTGTAAAGAAAGAAACAAATAGTAAAGTAGATTTAGGGATTAGGGGCAATTTTTAATGGTCACTAAAGTGGCAAGGCAGGAGAACAAAGGGAAAGGAAGGAGTGTGGTGAGGGAGATGGCAGCAGGAGAATAAGAATAGGAAGGATCTTGAGCTATGGAAGATGTTTCTGAATTTGAAAATGACATGAAAGAAAGTAAGAAGTCTCCAACTAGTAATTTCTGACAAAATGTCTTGCTTGGTTTTTATTTCTATTCCTTGCCTCTAGAATCTAGATTCATGTTAACTTTAGCAACCCAGCTGCATCCCCTCCCCAGCTAGACACCTCTACAACACCTGCTTGCTATCTGCACCCAAGGCACTCCATACACATCTGCAGGGGGCCCACCAGGCCAGAATTCGTATCTCTTATGGGTTACACAACTGAGACAGGATCCTGAGCCATGGGACCAGCATGAGGGGGAACTGTCTGTTTGTTACTCTCTCAGAAGCTTGGCCACCACACAAGATAAGCCTGCAAGGAAAAGCATGAGACTCATTACTCACACTGGCTAGAGTGAGGATCATCAGAGCCAAAGAGAGGATGAGGATCATGAACTTTTGGAGTAGAAGCAGTAGCATCAACATGGGATACTGCATATTGAAAACCACCCTGGTCTAGGAATTGAGAGACTAGAGTTTGGTTCTTACTTGTACCATTACTTACTATTTGACATGGAAGAGTTTAAAATTGCTTAGGGTTCAGTTTGCTTATACCATCAGACCTTAGGATTAAAAGGGACTTAAAGACAGACTCTTTGGAAAACCACTCACTTGAAAACATACATTCATCTGTTCCTATGTCCTACCTCTACTTAAAACTTTCCAATGATGTAAGAACTTACTAACTCTCCTGGCCCATTTCACTTTGAGAACAACTGTGATTATTAAATACTTTCCTTCTCAATATGTATATAAGAAGTAGGTGTGTACATGTTATGGATACATATGTGTGCACATATGGAAAGCATTACAACTATAATTGCTTAAATGGAAGCATTATACGGTCAATCAATGCACAGATTTTTAAAATATTTTCAACCCATTAGTAATCAAAGTATATATTAAAGTACACAAGTAGTATTTAAATTGCAATCAGTGCTATCACTATTGTTGAGACATGGTTCACCTAGCACCTACCCTACTCACTCACCAATGACAATGTTAAGTATATATGAGAAAAATCTTCCCAAAAATAATGTTGGCAAAATGTATCATAAGTTCTGAAAAGGTTCATGCCAAAAAATAAAAATAAAATATATGCAACAATATATAGTAAGAGGAACATTACATAAACTAATTAAATTTATATGAAAACAGTAGGTTTCATAGGTATTGTTGCTTACAATAGTGTCATTTTGTGCTGACAGGGATGTGGGGAAAAGGTAACCCTACTGCACTGTTGGTGAGAATGTAAACTACTACAACCACTCTGGACAGAAATTTAAAAGACCCATACATCTTCCTTACAATCCAGATATAGTACTGTTATCTACCTAGAACATCACAAGCTAGAATACTGTAAAGACACTTGCACATCCATATTCACTGCTGCACTCTTCACAATAGCCAAGTTATGGAAACAGCCAAAATGCCCTACAATAGATGAGTAGATAAAAAAGAGGTACTTAAACAGTCATTATAAAGAATAACATATGTCATTTGCAGAGAAACAGATGGACCTAGAACAAATCTTATTAAGTGAGGTAAGCCGAGCTCAGAAAGACAAACAGCACATGTTTTTTTTTGTGTTTTTTTCTCATATAAAGAACCTAGATGTAATATACACCAGGACATGATAAATTATACAGGACTCTAGGCATTCACACACAGTGAGACCAAAGGAAGATACTTGTAGCTGAGGAACCGTTCATTTCTGTGCCTCTGATCATGTAAAATAATATTTATCAAAATGAATTACAGGAAACGGAAACAAGGTTGGTTTTCTTTTTTTCCTTTTGTCTTGTTTGTTCATTTTTCCGACTTTTTGGGGGGGGTTGGGGAGCACAGAAATGGAAGGACAAAGGGTGAACAAATGCAGCAGTGAACACAATGTTGAAAATGAACTATATAACTTGTGATAGGGCAGGAAGGAAAAATTGAGAGTGAAGAAAGGGGTGGGTGACATTAACCATTAACCTGATTTATGAAACAGTAATCCTTCTGTATATCACCTTTTAACATCAAAAAAGTAAATAAATTTAAAAACACTGTCATTTTGACAGATATTAAAAGACTTCCCAAAGATAAGCAGTCTAAGTAATATGACTGGACATCATTCCAAGCAGAAAAATCCCTGATACTCTTATCCCCCATTAACCAACAAAAAGTCAGAAGCAGAAGTGTGGCTCAAATGGTAGAATGCCAACCTTAATCAAAATAAGCCAAGCAAGAGAAAGAACCCCCAGTTCAAGCCCCAATACTCATGCGCATGCACACACACACACACACACACACACACACACACACACACTGAAAAGACTGAACCAGTGCTAGTGAATGTATGGGGAAAGACGCCCTTTTCTCAGGTCCTGTCAAGAGAACTCCAAACTGATGGAGCTGCCAATCTCTGTAGAGAGCAATTTGGATGTGACAGAAATTTCAATGTGTTTATCTCTGACATACCAATTCCACATCTTAAAATATATCCTGGAGAAACAGTCATAGAAATCAACACAAAAACAAATACAAAGCCATTTTTCCTGCTCCCGTGGGGGAGGTGACCTTGTCAGCCTCAGCTGGCAAATAAACTCCTTTCCCTGTAAAAAAAAAAAAAAACCCACAAAAAACACAAACACACACAGACATACACACAAATGCTTCTGAGGTAGGGCTAATAACAAAGGGGTATGTGCATGTTTTTAATTTACCTTGTCTTACTCATTTGTGGTTCCTAATTTTTTAAATTTCAAAACACAAAGAAAACTTTAAACATTTAAATGGACATGAAAGTAGAAGGTGGACAATTTCAGAAAAAGGAGTAAATTAGTTAGGACCTAGGTGCCTTGGACAGCCCTTTTAGACTAGCAAAGCCCAAAGCAAATGCAAGAGACAATGTTTCAAAACACCTTAACTCTGCCTCTCTCTAATTCTTTCTAGTTTTTATAACCTTCCCATGACCTTAGGAAGAGGATTTTTGAAAGAGACCTGATCAGCAATTAACAACCAGTCAGAATGTTGTGGTCAATAAAATGTCACCTTCTAAAACATCTAATTGTAATAGGGACAAACTGGTGAGAACACCATATAAGCATTCCTAGATTCAGAGTTACCTAGACAAAGACAGAGGTACAAAAACAGACTCACAGGGAATACAAGACAGGCAGATGGAATATCAATGGCCTTTGAGCAAGATACTTCCCTTCTGAAAAAAGTTTTTCACACTCACCATTGTTCTGGACTTCATTCCCTGAATTCCAGAGACAAAAACAGAGAAGGCTAAAAAAGCTGCAACACTGGCAGACATGACTTACACTGACATACAACACTGTGTGGATTCTGCCCACCATGTGCAAAAGCAGAACATTTCATATGAGTGGAAAGGGGAGAGGGGACAGTAATCAGGGTGTGTGTGAATGGTATTAATTTCTGGACAAACAATAAAATAAGGCAATGAAATACACATTTATAAATATGCTGCAATTCACTGATGATAGGATTTAATGAAATATTTTCATTATACTAAATGATATATGGAGTTAATGGATATAAGCAATTCCTGGAGATGCGCAGAAAAAAATGGCATGACATGAGTAACTAAAAATACATGACTAAAAATGCATAACCAGTAAATAATAGCTCATTTTCATGATGCATATCAACATGTCTCATCAAATAAATTTTTAATCTTTGAAAAAAAAAAGAGGGGACAGTATCGGGGTGTGTGTGACTATGATTAAAATCCATCTTAAACATAAAAAACATTATAGTGAAACCTATCATTTGTGTAATAAAAAATAAATTTGAAATGATCATACTACCTAGAATCTATTGTTAACATTCACCATCTTTACTTTATCTAGGGGGTGTAGTGCACTTGTAAAGCATTCACATATGTGAAACTCTGGGTTCATTCTCAAGCACAAGGAAAAAATAACTGCATCTATGTATACACACACAGAGAGAGAACTTTTGTTTGGATTGTTTAGAAGTAAAACACAAACATCGTAATAGTTTACTCCCAAATAAATCACCAAGTGTCTCCCATGTAACCATAATACCATTATTATACCTAAAAATTTCCCTAAAATCATCTATTGTCTGGCCCATATTGGAAGTTTTCAGTGAATTCCAAGATATCTTTTTATTGAGACAGTCTCATTATGTAGCCTAAGCTGGCCCCAAACTCTCATTCTTCTCTTCTCAGTTACGTGTACTAACTTAATAAAACGAGTAGTCCAGAAGCCTTGCAGAAGCTCTATTTTAGAGATTTGTCCTTTATATTTTCAGTGTTTTTACACTTTTCACATAGAATTAAGATATTTTAATAATCTCAGAGAAAACAAGAAAATAATCACCCAATGATCCCACTTCTAGGTACTTTCCTGAGGTAATAATTTAAAATAAAAGAAGATATAAGTATTCATGATTGGAACCAATTTGCAATATGTGAAAATAAGGCAGGCAGGCATAGCTACTCAGAAGGCTGAGAACTTTGGATTGTTCAAAGCCAGACCAGACAGAAAAGTCTGTGATACTGTTATACCTAATTACCAAAAAGCCAGAAGTAAAGTTGGTACTCAAGTGGTAGGGTGTTAGCCTTGAGTGAACAAGCTCATGGTCAGCACCCAGGCCCTGAGTTCAAGCCCCAGGACCAGCATAAAAAATAATGAAAAGCTTCTGTGTCTAAACAATGGAATATAAGGTGAGTCAATAATTGGAACTTATATTGATAGAGCACTATACACTCACTAAAATGTTTATAACACCATAATGGTATAAGAAAACGGACACAATGTAATTGTGAGAACAATTAAATGAAAAACTATACAAAAAGAGATTTCTTTTTTTATATTATTGAGCTTTATGTACAAAATCATTTGATTTCAAATAAATGTTTAATGTAAAAACAAATGTTCTTTAAACTGAATTTCTTTTACATCTACTGTACCATTCAAATGCTTTATCATGTTACATGATTTCTTCAAAATCTGTTATCAAGGGTACATATAGAAAAGCATTTTTTTAATTTAATTTTATTTTGTGAACATACTGTACAGAAGGGTTACAATTACATGGGCAGGATAATGTGTATATTTCTTATCAAGCATTGCAGCCTCCTCCTTTGTTTATCCTTCACATCCCTTCCCAGCCTCCCCCCCACCCAATCTTCCCCTCCTCCTCCCCCCAGAAAAGCATTTTTTAATAAATAGACACAAAAGTTTTTTTCAGCTTTTATTATAAGATGACATAAAAAGTTTACTCAACAGACGTAATTTCATTACTATTTGTGGGAGGGAATCACCAACTTTTTGTACAAAAAGAGATTTCTGACAGGCAGACTAGTGGGAGTGGGAAGTGGGAAATTGAAAAGTGCTGAGGGATGGACATGATTAAAATACACTATGTGTGTGTGTGTGTGTGTGTGTATTGAGGCACAAACTCATGGAGTCAGCATGGTTCCTTACCTGTTTTGCTCAAGGATGGCACTTTCAGATGAATCACATGGACTTTTCTACCTGTGCTGGCTTCCAACCACAATCCTTAGATCTCAGCCTCCTGAGTAGCTAGGAAAATAGATGTGAGCCACTGGCATCCATCTAAATGTTCTTAAAAGGAGGAGAGTGCTCTATCAACAGATGGACAAGGAAGATAAGAATACATATGCTACACAGCCATGAAGAAAAACAAAAACACATTATTTTCAGGAAAAGGGATGAAATTGGAGAATTTGAGTACAATATTGGAGAATATTGAGTACAATATGCCAAGTTCTAAAAGCCAAGTACCATGTTTTCACTCATATATCTAAGCTAGACTTAACAGATTCATGTGCATGTATATATTCATATATGAGTATAATAAATATTATATAATATAATGTATACATAAATATGTAATATATAATTGGCATATATTAAATATATATAAGAAAAAAATAAATATAAGATTTTAACTATGAGACAATGTAAAAGAATGAAGGGAAGGAGAGGGAGGATAATTTTGAAATAGATTGCAAATATGTATGCATATGGCATACGGAATCTCAATGATAGGTGTTGACAATTAGGTAGTCAAAGTGGGCAGGGAAAGATAAAACAATAGAGTCTATTCTGATTAAATGTAATATATGTACGTCTGAAATATCATGGTGAAATTCTTTAGTATAATTAATACACCTAAAAAAGTAAAATAGGCTATATTGGTGTAGGCACCAGTGGGAGTCATGGCCTCCCCACTAAAGGGGTGAACGAAGATAAATATGCTCAAATAGTTTATCTATTTTATCAAGAAAACTTATTGAAATTGTTTTAAGAAGAAGGGAGATATATAAGGGAGCATGATGAGGAGGGGAGTTTGATCAGGATACATTGGATGCATGTCATAATAAAACCTTCCTTGCACAGCTACTGTACACTAAAAATCATTAGAAAGGAAGGGAAGGGTCAGCCAACAATGGCTCAAATATGTAATCCTAGTTACCTGGGAGACTAAGTGTGAAGATAATGGTTCAAGACCAGCCAAGCCAGAAAAGTTCACAAGAACACTTTTCATCACATAGCTGAGTTCAGTGGCATATGCCTGTCATTCTAATCTATAATTGAGGCTGAGATTGACAGGATCACAGTTCTAAACTAATCTTGGCAGATGAGTCCATGAGACTCCTTCTTAATGGAGTGAAACTGAACATAGTGTCAAGCACCTGTCATCCTAGCTACAATGGAAAGCCCAAGATATGCGGACTGCAGTCTTGGCACATGCCCAGGCATAGAAGCAAGATCCTATCTCAAAAATAACCAGCACAAAACTGGGCTAAAGGCATGGTTCACTCGTAGTCATGCCTCCTTCAGATTGTGGAAAAGAAAACGAGGAGGTAAATGATAGCTAAAGAATGGATGGAGAACAGCTACTTTATTTTTTTTT
>NW_012267403.1:83455-124406 GCF_000151885.1 Dipodomys ordii | reverse complement strand
CTGACATCAAATATAGTGAAAGCAGGGGTTATACTGTGGGGGAGGGACATACAAAGCAACAAAGAGATAATCTTATAAATGCGTTAGAAACACATGTATGAAAGAAAAAACATTAAAATACATATCTAAGGGGAGAACAGCTACTTTAATGGCTTTCCTTTCTGAACACAGTAATGGATTGCAACAGGACAACCCTCAACCAGTGCGTGGACCTCTTCCTGGAGATATGACATAACTTTACAAAAAAAAACAATTTTGCTATCTATTAATGCCAGAAGAGCAAGTTTTCTCAGAAGACCATAGGAATATGGATAACACCCCCAACTAGCTGATAATTGTGATTCTCAAGTGAAATAAGAGATTTTGAGGAAAGTTATGAATTGGTGTTTAGGCAGGAGTAAGGAGAGGGGACATTCTGCCTCTTACTTTCTGGCTCTCTCAAACTCTTCCTAGTATACTCACATCATGTCTCACAGTGCCACTGAATCTCGTTAGCCTGAATGAAGTACTTTCAAACTTTGCCTGTGAGGTGGCCTACAGGAGGGGCTGTAGAGCAAGATGACTTTGTAGAGGGCTTGCATACCACCTGAAAGTAAAACATCATGGCTGGTCCCACTCTACCAGGATTTCTACATAGAGGATTCAGCTTGCTCCTTTTCCTGGTGTTCTCTCCTCCTATCCTCCATTAGTCTCATTCCCCTGTCCCAAATAGGCCACTTTCTCTCACTCTTTAAGAGCCTGGCTGTGAGAAAGCAAGCACAGTTAGGAATTCAGTATCTCTGCCTCTTCATACCACCACTGACCCACACATTTACTAGATCCTCATTCTTGCCTCTGAATAGGGCTCACATTGTAACTATCAGAGGCTTATGTCAGAAGAACTGAATTCAAGATTGACCATGACCACTGTATTTAAATCAGCAGGCAAGTCACTTCCTCAGTCTGAGCTTCCTTCTTTTGTTAGCAAGAATAGGGAATCCACATGGGGCTTGTGGGAGCATTGATTTTAAAGAGAGGCATTATTTATAAACTGAGAAAGTCCTCAAATAGTGAACCTGCTGGGCAATGGCAACTCAGCACGCTGAGATCTGAGGATGGCAGTTCAAAACCAGAGAGTGGGGGGTAGAGGGGTGGGAAAGTGCTTTAGACTTTTATCTCTACCAAAAGGCCAGAAGTGCAGGTGAGGCTCCAGTGGTAGAGAAGCAAACTTGAGAAAAGCCAAGCAAGTGAATCAGGCCCTGAGTTCAAGCCCTCAAATAGCACAAAAAAGTTAGATCATCTACACTACCACATATGGAGGCAATACACCAAATTTGTGACTCTGAGAGAAATAACCCGTATCACCAGATGTAGAATAGCACAGGCCCAGTATAATATTTCCTTAAGAACTTACTTATACAGGTCATTCAGCTGCATTATTTCGTTTGACTCCCACAAAACTTGAAGATTAAAAATTATGTCAGCTATGGGGCTGGGACAGAAGGGAAGCAGCCAGCAGGCTCTGGACGCAATCCCTCGACCCCTCCCTCCTCTCTACTCTCACCCACGCTCAGAGATCGGTCTGGCTGTCCATAGCCCAAATCTGTTGCCCCAAGGGCTATTTTAAAGGCGAAAGCTTGAATCTGAGCCCTGGGAAGAAGAGGCAGCAAAAAAAAAAACTAGTCCCTCTGCATCCGGGGTCATGGCATTAGCAGGCGCTGGCTTGGAACTGGCAAGAGACAGGAGGGTGGAGCAAGCAGGGTGCAAGGGAAGGCAAGGACCCGGGAGCAGCAGTGGAGAGTGTCATAGGCTTAAGGGGCCCTGCTGGGCTGCAGTGGGGCAGTGGCCTGGGACACAGCACTGTTCCCAGGTGCACATATCCGCCTGGTCCCCCACCTTCACAGGGCTCAGGCTGGGGAATCAAGTGTCTGTGGTCAAGCCATCCTGGTGGTTGAGGCTGCTTGTTCTCAACTGTGCTTGGTGCCAAGGGCCAAGAACTTGGAGAAACTTGGAGTGTACTCCACCTTGTGGATGAGTCCTGAAAATGTAATGGCTGAAAAAAGCCCACTTTCTCACTCCCCCAGAGCAGTTAGGCAGCAAATAAACGTCAGTCTAATGGAATCTTGTCTGCGTTGTAGTCATGCCCTAGCTGCTCATGTTTCCCACCTGGAGAATGTATCAGAGAGAAAAAAAATGAGCAGACTTACGGGAACAGCCTTAAATGTAGAATATTTCTTTAACTACACTCACAAAGAAGATGCAGATAGCAAACAAGTTTATTTCTATCTATTCAAGCTCTTGCAAAAGTCTAATTCAAACAGGGTAAAATATGTGGTTGCAAGCTCCTTGCAGAAGTCCCCATATAAAAAGTCCAGTATTAAACAAGGTGAGAACAGTATAAATTTGTACAATACAAATTTAGTCACCCACCATTAAAAGTCAAACAATAGTTCAGTGAGCAAAAATGTTGTTCCTAAACCACATTAACTATAGACATTAACTATTGCTGACACTGTCTGAATGAAAACTTGGATCTCCCCATGATATTTTTAGATACAAAGACAACTACACAAACCAGGCAATGATAGCTCACACCTGTAATCCTAGCTAATCAGGAGGCTGCAATATGAGGATTGTAGTTTGAAGCCAGCCAGGCATGTAAGTTTGTGAGAATCTTATCTCCAATTAACCAGCAAAATGCCAGAACTGGAGGCAGGGCTCAAGTGATACAGCATCAACCATAAGTGGAAAAAGCAGAGTGAAGGCTGGATGCTGAGCCTCATTAGTGGCTCGCATGTGCACACACACATGTGCGCACACGTGTGTGCACACACACACGCACAGGGTTACAGAAGGTGACTGTGTTATTATAATGTGCTACAGTTCTGAGGCAGTCTACCTGGTATGAAACTATCGAAGTTTTTGGGGGAAGATTGCTTCTCTCTGTTTTCCTTACATATTTCTCAACATTTCTGTCCATGTTGAAAGAACTTTAGTCAAAACTCTCTTAAGAGCAGGATTTTCTAACTCAGCTTCTTCCAGAAACAGCAAGCTAGTAATTCAAACACTTATTTCCATCTCCTGAGACTGAATGGAGAAAGCACTCACTGGTCCTGTCTGCAAAGCCTCTTCTGGGCTTGAAGTAAACCCAGGAAAGAAGAGGAAAATGAATGACTCTCACATTGTGGAGGAGAGCAAAAAGATACTGAATAATAAGGATATTCCAATGGAATTTGGAGCTTGATACAATGAAGAAAAGGACAATCTTTTTTAAAAAATGAGGCTCTGAGGCTCTGAGCTTGATGCTAGTGGCTCATGCTTGTAATTCTAGCCACTCAGGAGACTGAAATCTGAGGATTGATGTTTGAAGCCAGCCCAGGCAGAAAAGTCCCCCTGAGACTCTTATCTCCAAATAACCAGCAAAAAGCCAGAAGTGGAACTGTGGTTCAAGTGGTATAGTGTCAGCCTTGAGTGAAAAGGCTAAAGTATAGTGCCTAAGCTCTGAGTTAAAGCTCTAGTACTGGCACAAAAAAATTGGACATAATGTGTTAAGATTTATATTAACACTTTTGAAAAATAAGAAAACCATCAAAGCCGGGCGCTGGTGGCTCACACCTGTAATCCTAGCTACTCAGGAGGCTGAGATCTGAGGATCACGGTTCAAAGCCAGCCCGGGCAGGAAAGACCGTGAGACTCCTATCTCCAATAAACCACCAGAAAACCGGAAGTGGCGCTGTAGCTCACGTGGTAGAGCGCTAGCCTTGAACTGAAGAGCTGAGGGACAGTGCCCAGGCCCAGAGTTCAAGCCCCACGACTGACAAAAAAAAAAAAAGAAAACCTTTAAGCTTGTCAGGTATATACTTAAGTTGGCCATAAAACATTTTCATGTTAGGAAATAGATCTTAATCTATTTACTTCTTTAATGGAAATTTTCTTTTTTTTAATGTTTTCTATTGTGAAAATACTGTACAGAAGGGTTACAGTTACATGAGCAAGGTAATGAGTACATTTCGTATCCAGCATTGTTGCCTCCTCCTTTGTTTTTCTCCTACCATCTCTTCTCTTCCACCACCTCAGGTACACTCTGCACCCCCCGCCCACCCACCCCACCCCCACCTAAATTGTAAAGTTTGTTTTTCGACATAGAGTCTTGTACATCTCATTGTTGCAATGGGTCAATCTGTATCCCTATTTAAACAACTTGTTTTTTCCCTTCCCCTCCACAAAGTATACCAACATCAAATACAGTGAAAACAGGGGTTATACCATGGGGGAGGGATATACAAAGCAAAAAAAAATCGCACAGTACCTTATAAATAAGTTAGAACCAATAGCAAGGAAGAAAACACCACTTGTGTCTCTATCTTGGGGTTCATTTCACATAACATCATCTTATCTGAACTTTTCTGCTTGTCCCAAACATATACTAGTTATTGCAAATAAAGGAAACCATGGGGCCTATGTTTCTTTGGGCCTGGCTGAATTCACTTAATGTAATTTTTCCAAGTCTTTCCATTTCCTAACAAATGGGGCAATGTCATTCTTTCTGATGGAGGCATAGAATTCCATTGTGTATATATACCACATTTTCTTGATCCATTCATCTACTGAGGGGCATCTGGGTTGGTTCCATATCTTAGCTATGGTAAATAATGCAGCAATAAACATAGTCGTGCTGGTAGCTTTAGTGTGGTCTTGTTTGTGAACATTTGGTAAATGCTAAAAATGGGATTGCTCTATGTGGAGTCTTTTGAGGAACCTTCATACTACTTTCCAAAGTGGTTGAACAAGGTTATACTCCCACCAACAATATAGTAGGGTTCCCTTCTGTCCACATCCTCTCCAAAATCTGTTGTTATTAGAGTTCTTGATTATAGCCATTCTAACTGAGGTGAGGTGGAATCTCAATGTTGTTTTGATTTGCATTTCTTTTATGGCTAGAGAGGTTGAGCAATTCTTTATATGTCTAGTGGCCATTCTTATTTCCTCTTCAGAGAAGTTTCTCTTTAAGTCTTTAGCCCACTTATTCATTGGGCAGTTGTTTCTTTGAGGATTTATTGTTGGGGGATTTAATTTTTTTGAGTTCCAGGTACATTTTAGATATGAGACCCTTGTCCATTGTATGGCTAGTAAAGATCTTCTCCCAATCTGTGGACTTTCTATTGATCTTGCTAGCTATGTCCTTTGCCATGCAGAAGCTCTGCAATTTCATGCAATCCCATTTGTCCTTTGATTTGTTGTGTTTCTGGGTCTCTATTGAGAAAATTTTGGCCTGTGCCAAGGAGACCTAAGGTTTCTCCTAATCTTCCTGTAATGTTTTCAGGGTGTCTGTTTTGACTCCAAGGTCTTTGATCCATTTGGAGTTAATTCTGGTGCAAGGTGATATATAAGGATCTAGCTTTAGTTTTCTACAGGTGATTAACCAATTTTGCCAGCACCATTTACTGAAGAGGTTGTCTTTCTTCCATTCTTTTTTTTTTAGCTCCCTTATCGAAGATTAGGTGGCTATAGGTCTGTGGGTTCATTTCTGGGGTTTTCAATTCTATTCAATTGGTCCTGAGGTCTGTTCTTGTGCCAGTACCAAACTGTTTTGATTACTATGGCTTTGTAGTAGATGTTGAAATTTGGTATTGATATTCCTCCAGCACTGTTTCTGTTAAGGATCATTTTTGCTATTCAGGGTTTTATATTGTTCCATATAAATTTTTGGATTGCCTCTTCTATTTCCTTGAAGAATGAGGTTGGAATATTCATAGATATCGCATTGAATTTGTAGATAGCCTTGGGAAGTATTGCCATTTTCAGGAACATGGGAGGTTTTTCCACTTTCTAAGTTCTGTTTTGATTTCCTTTTTCAGGTTTTTAAATTTTCATCATAGCGGTCTTTCACTTCTTTGGTTAATTCCTAGATATTTTATTTTTTTGTGGGACTAGCATGAATGGAGTTGATTTCCTGATTTCAGCCATGCTCTTCTCATTGTTGGCATACAGAAAAGCCATTTATTTTTATTTTTTGGTCGGTAGTGGGGTTTGAACTCTGGGCTTGGGCGCTGTCCCTGCACTCTTCAGCTCAAGGTGAGCGCTCTACCGCTTGAGCCACAGTGGCACTTCCAGTTTTCTAGTGTTTTTTTATTGGAGATAAGAGTCTTACAGACTTTCCTGCCCTGGCTGGTTTTGAACCGCATTCCTCAGATCTCAGCCTCCTGAGTAGCTAGGATTACAGGTGTGAGCCACTGGCGCCAGGCTAAGCCATTTATTTTTGAGGGTTAATTTTATACGCTACTACTTTGCTAAAGTTTTGAATCAGCTTGAGTAATTTTGGAGTGGAGTCCATGGGATTCTTTAAATACAAGATCATGTCATCTGCAAAGAGGAAGAGTTTTACTTCATCTTTCCCTATTTGGATCCCCTTTATGTTTGCATCTTATCTTATAGTTGTAATTAGGCATTCTAATACTAAATTGAAGAGAAGTGGAGACAGTCGACACCCTTGTCTCATTCCTGAGTTTAGAGGAAATGGCTTTAGTTTTTCACCATTAAGTATAATTTTGGCTGTAGGTTTGTCATATACAGCCTTTATTGTATTGAGGAATGTTCCATGGATTCTTAATTTTTCCAGAACCTTTCATCATAAAGGGTTGTTGGATTTTGTCAAATGCTTTTTCTGCATCTATTGAGATAACCATATGGTTCATATCCTTGCTCTTGTTGATGTGATGAATTTGAATTATATTAATTGATTTGCATGTGTGGAACCAACTTTGCATCCCTGAAATGAATCCTGTTTGATTGTGGTATGTGATTTTTTGGATGAATTGTTGAAGTCAATTGGCCAAAATTTTGTTGAGAAGTTTTGCATCAATGTTCATCAAAGAAATGGGTTCTCTTTCTTTGATGAGTCCTTGCCTAGTTTTGAGGTGAGGGTTATGATGGCTTCATAGAAAGAGTTTGATAATGAACTTTCTCTTTCAATTTCATTGAAGAGTTAGTTGGAGGAGTATTGGTGTGTGTTCTGCTTCAAGGGCCTTGTAGGATTTCACTGTAAATCCATTCAGTCCTGGACTTTTCTTAGATGGGAAGTCTCTTATTGCTGTTTCTATTTCAATGCTTGATATGGGCCTGTTAAGTTGGTTTAACTCATCTTGGTTTAGTTTCAGCATGTCGATATTTGCTAGGAAATCGTCCATGTCTTCCAGGTTCTCAAACTTATTAGCATAAAGGTTTGAGAAGTATTCCCTTATAATGTTCTGAATCTTGGTTGTTTCTGTGGTGATGAGAATGGTCTCATCTCTGAGTTTATTTGGGTGTGTTCTCTTTTTTTCTGATAAGATCTGCTAAGTGTCTGTTAATTTTGTTAATTTTTTTTGAAGCACCAACTCTTTGTTTTGTTGATTCTATTTTTTTGGATTCTAATTTGTTTAATTTTGATTTAATTTTAATTATTTGTTTCTGTCTTAGTTGATTGGGATTTATCTTGCTGCTCTTTTTCAAGGAGGTTCAGATGTCTTATTCTTTGATGGAAATTTTCTGACATGTCTATGAATCCTTGATAAATGATTAGGGGTTTATAGAGAAATTGCACAAAGTATCAAGATTTGTGGGAATCTATAAAATTGGCAGACTATGTTTCCATATTCTTTCTAGTGGAATGAGGAGTATATTTTTATTTTATTCTAAAAGATTTGGAGGAAGTGGATACATGATTTAGAAAGATAACCCACAACAAGGTGACATACAAGATATTTATAGTCTTGTAGACTGTATATGTATATATTTTTTAAAAATCTAGATAAATTGTTAGAATAGTTCTAAAAGATTTTGATAATTCTGTCTATGACAAATGTGTGTGTGTGTGTGTATGTGTGTGTGTGTGTGTGTGTGTGTGTGTGTGTTTGTTTCCCAGGCCATAAGTTCGAAAGGTAATTCCCAGGCTACTGGCATGTTAAGATAAAAATGGGCAAGGCCAGGGCACCAAGGGTCAATCAGAGTCCCTGGTACCTTCCCCAGCTAGTAAAAAATGTTTTGAATTAACCACTCTGCTCATTTATAGAAGGTCAGAGTTTGGTGGATGGCAGAGGTAGCTTGAGAATTTCCCACACTAAGTCAACACATAGGTTATACCTCTAGTGCTACCAGCCAACTTGAGGGATCCTCAGGCTCAGCTGATAAGAGGAGTTTGAGGACAGCTTGTACACAAACACGGGGAGTCACCAGAGAAAAGAAAGTCCATAGACTTTTTTATGTAATAGTTTCAATAAGTTGCCAATCCACAAAGTTGACTGCAAGACAAATCTTTGGGATCCTCCCTCAGCAAGTTTAAAAACGTTGACTGGTACAGTTTTGTTAGATTGGTTTGAATCTAGCTGTACTTTGTTCATCATGTGTGTTCTTTCGGACTGCTCACAATATTCTATTATTTTCTATACCTTCATACATTCCTTCCTTTGGGAGCATAATTCCAGTACATGTCCCAGATGGTGCTGGAATTGCCCCATCAGTCAGTAGAGGCCACAAGAATTACATGAACAGCAGTACTCAGAGGAAGTGGACTGGCTCGTTTCATGGCCCACATAACTCTAAGAAACAGGCAAGTGGAATCTGATGGAGTGAGAGAAAAAGAACAAAGGTGCTTTACATATGTCTGAAAAACTGCAGAGTCCAAAGCCAGATCTAGTGGCTGAAAAAGCAAAACATAATTGGCCTAATTTTTTCACCTACCAGATTCCTTTGGTCCAGCAAATGTTTATTGATCTCTACACGTGAGGCTTTGGAGAACAAAGTTCAAATTACCTGTATTGATAATCATGTGATAGCTTCCTTCAGAACAGAAATTTAGATCCTGTTCCTTCAGCTGTATAGGAGAGAGAATGCCCTCTGGGCTAAGAATCAGGAAATAGGCAGTAGAAGCCCGATTATGTCACACTGACTCACTTGGTGCCTAAAGCAACTCATTAATTCTTTGCTTGTTTTCCCATTGGCAAAGGGGGAGGCTCAATGCTGCTACCTCCCATCAACCATCTATAGGCTGTGTTTAGAAAAGAAAGAATGATAAGGCTGAGAAAGTGGCTTAGTGGTAAAGTGTTTGCCTTGCATGCATGAGGTCCTGGGTTCAATTTCTCAGCACCACATAAGCAGAAAAAAAGACAGAAGTGCTGCTGTGGCTCAAGTGGTAGAATGCTAACCTTGAACTGAAGAGCTGAGGGACTGCGCCCAGGCCCAGAGTTCAGGCCCCACGACTAACCAAAGGAAAAAAGAAAGAAAAGAATGATAATTCATCAAGGATATTTATACACTCAAAATGGAGTCAGCCAAAAGGTCCATGGATACTCAAATGGATGAGTAAATTACATTTTTACTAATTCAGTGGTATTTTACATAGAAATAATAAAGAACAAACTACAGCTATGTATAACAGTATGGGGTATACTTAGAAGCTACTCAAAGGTGGGTGATTCAAGTCATTTGGGGAGGTAATCAAGGCAGAATCAGAGCATTTTCTAACCAAACTTTCCTAAGGCTATGGCATATGCAGTTCTCTGAAGCACAGTCCTCCTAGCTCACCTTGAGCTAGACATCTGCATTCAGTTAATCGCCTCTCTCACCTCTAGGTTTTTTAGCACTGGGTGTAGAACTCCCTCCACCCAGCAAGAGGCACCAGGATGGCTGTAAGAAGTTACTTAGACTCAGCCTCCTTTGCTCATTTCCTTCTTTCCTTCCTTCCTTCCTTCCTTCCTTCCTTCCTTCCTTCCTTCCTTCCTTCCTTCCTTCCTTCCTTCCTTCCTCCCTTAGTTGCTTCCTTCTTTCCTTCCTTTTTTGTAAAAGTAATTCTGGAGATCTAACTCAATTGTCATATACTGCATCTTAGGCAAATGCTCTACTACTGAGGTGTACCTGGAGCACAAGGCTTTATCATTTTACATATAGTCACAAACACATAAACATGTTAAAGCTCAATACAGTTACACATTCCAAACGTGAGTAGTTGTTATTGACTATAAAAATATACACATTAAATGAACTATGCAACTTGTGGCAAGGAGAGGAGGGAGAAACTTGTGGGAAGTAACGAAGGGGTGACATTGTCCAAAAAGAAATGTACTGACTTATGAAGTGGTAATACTTATGAAGTGTACAATACATTCATAATAAAAATAAAATTATATATAAAAATGGACACATTTCATGTGTGAAGCAACATGGTACAATGTAAAGAACTATAACTGGGGCTTGGCGGTGTGGTACATGTCTGTATGTACTTGAGGCCAATGAAATGGGGCTTGGAATGTGGCTTAATGGTAGAGTGTTTACCTAGCATGCATGAAGCTGTGGGTTCAATTCAATACCATATGAAACAGAAAAGGTCAGATGTGGTGCTGTGGTTCAAGTAATAGAGTGCTAGCCTTGAGCAAAAGAAGCTCAGGGATAGTGCCCAGGCCCTCAGTTCAAGCCCCAGGACTGGCAAAAAAATAAAAGAGGCAAATACAAGAGGGTCTTCAGATAAAGATCAGCCTGAGCTACATGGCAAGTTCTAAGTTATCCTGGGTTACATACAAGATACTGCCCACCTCTCAAAAAAAAAAAAGCCCACAACCTGGAGTCAGACAAACTAGATGTAAGCACTATTTTCCATTGCATTTAAATGGTCTAACCCTATATAGCAACTGGGAATGAGTAGGCACCTGATAAACACTAGGTTTTCCTTCCTTCTAATTACTAACTTCCTTTCTTTCCTTCCCCCAGCCCCAGGAGCAATTTGTCATGGCTATTCTTGTTGTTTACTTTGGTTTTATAGAATACTTGAAGAGCAGAAGAAAGAAGAACCCATAACTTGAGTTTAGTACCACGATGTTATTTCATGGTTAATTAGAAAGGATTCAGGCAACAGAAAAGCACAAGTTCCAGATCTGGATTCATCTTTTACTCATTACATTGAGCAAGTCACCTAACTTCCAGGATCTAAGTTTCCTTATCTTTTGAATTTGATTAATTTCTGCTGTGGGACCTCCAGTAGTTTGCTATGAAGATCAATTGAAATGAAGGATAAGAAATCCTAGTGTAAATGTTCACTTGGGCAAGGAGAAAAGCCAGAATGATAGGAGGAAATGAAAGAGAAAACAGAGAAATGATAAAGGAAAGGTGAGCAAGAGTTCTGGGGGAAAAATAAAAAGGAAAGTTTAAAATGTATTCATTACCTTACTTATATAACTGTAACCCATCTGTACACTATTTTTACAATAAAAAAAACGTAAGAAAAAGATTGACCAGGAAGGGCTGGGAAGGTGGTTCAGTGGTAGAGTGCTTGCCTTGCATGCATGAGTCCCTGGGTTCGATTCCTCAGCACTACATAAGGAGAAAAAGCCAGAAGTGGAGCTATGGCTCAAGTGGTAGAGTGCTAGAATTTCTGGACCTTTAGGAATTAAGCATAATTTAGTTAATATACACTAAGACCTTGCTGTAACATGAAGAGAAGGTCTGGCACCATAAGTCAAGCCTTCTCCACCTTACATTACCTTCAGGTCACCTCAAGATCACCAGGGCCTTGTCAGCATTATTGCTTTTCTGAGAATTTACAAAATGTTTTTTTTTTTCATGCAATAATGTTCTTCTCGCACCCTCCTTTTTAAAGTTCCCAGAGACAAAGATTATTCAGCCTAGTGGGAGTACTGAGCTGCCCTGAAATATTGCACTGCCCTCCAGCTGACCTCCAATTTCTCACTAGCCTTCCTAACAGAACCCCCAGTGAGATAAACATTTTTTTTCTTCCTCAGCTTTATTAGGTCTTAGGTCTTTCTTTTAACAACAACAACAACAAAAAACCCTCTCAGTAGTTGTACAAAGTTTCAGTTTTTTGTTGATCTTTCTTCACCTTGTGGTAGGAAATATGCTGAAGTTAAAGACCTTCATTCAAATCTAACCTCTTGCTTATAACAGGTATGACAAAGCTTTCAAGAGATTGTTTCCAACCACCTGTGCCTCAGTTCCTTCATCCCAAAATGGAACTATTCATTTCACAGGATAATTTACAATATCAAACACAAAATAGTGGATATTTTAGTCACAACAAAGGGCTTGTTTGGCATATAATGTATTCAGTAATGAGAGACTGAATACATTATAGACTCACATCTATAAAACTTTTACAAATCATCATTTTATAATGTATAGAAAACAGATAGGAGGGAAGGAGTTTGGTAAAAATCATGCCAGAATCTGAACCCTGTTTAAGAAAAGTCCTTATCTTCAGATTTTTTGCTTAGCTCAGCTTTCACTTACTTGTTTACTCTGTGCTAACTTGGTCTCAAACTAGGAATCCAAATCTGGCTGCTTTTAAGGGTCGGAGTTCCCCATGTATGTAGTATTCTGGCAAAAAGCCTCTGTAACATGGGGGCAACGAACTAAACTCAGGATCATCCTGGAAACCAGTGTGAAACCATGTAACTAGTGTGATCCTGGCTAATTTGGCCACAGGAACAAAAGGAGCACAGACCAGACTTCCTACAACTTCTCAGCCATGGCCACCAAGTCTGAGCCTCCTAGAGCTTTCCTGCACCCAGCTGAGTAAGGGTTTTGCTTAGAAAGCCAGGTGAGGTGGTTTGGAAAGAGAAAAGAAAGCTTACTTTTGCCCAAGAAAACCTTTCTTTCCATACTCATGTCAGTGGCCCACTGTGCTGAACTGCAGACCCCGGCCTGCGCCTGCCAGCCCTGTGTACTCAGTATCCTGGGTTACCGGGACTTCCTCATGAATTAAGTCTGGGATTCCTGTGTGGCAGGTTTATTGGGATGACCAAGTGGACAAGGTGACTATGCTGGGTTCCTTCTTTCCTGAAACCCAAACTACTGCAACATCAGTCCTGTTTCTGGCTGGGTTTGGCACAAAACCTGGGATGGTTCTTTGACCATATCCGGGTGTGTTCCAAATCCCGGTTTGGATCTCCAGAGGAATTACAAGGGGGGTGGGCTGCATTTCTGTTCTGCTGCTTGAGCTTTTGCTAAGCAGGCTTGAGAATGCAAGGTCCCTCCGTGGCCAGCCAAAGCCTGCAAGCGATTCAAACAGTTCCATTGAAGAAATTCACAGGGTGGGCACCTTAGCTCATTGGTAGAAATTCTCTCTTAAAGGGCCCTAGAAATGTAGAGTGAGACTGGAGTCTGAACTTTTATAAGTCAAAGGCCATCCTGTTCCTAGTGGAAAGAAAAGGCAGTGAAAAGTCTCAGGCTTGGTTGAGGTGACTACATCCCAACTCTCCTGGCTCTCTTTACCAATAATCTATGAAACTGTGGTCAGACCCTTTACTCTGGGCCTCTTTCTATTTATGCATGACATCCTTGAACTGGATATGGACCCTCCCATCTCTGTAAAATTGCATACCTAGGATTTCATGAAGAAGGCATATGAAGAGTGGAAGAGGAAGGCTTCTAAGATGCAGAGTAGAAAGAACAAATGGGTGGAGAGTAATTCCTGGAGATAAGGAATCACATCCACCCATCAGACCCAGGTATAGGAAGAGGACAGGGATGGTGTTTCTGTCACCTGATATCCTTACTTTGCTACAAGGAGATCTTTACTGGGTGAAGAACTGTTTGTTCCTCGTGCAGGCTGGACACTTTTTCCTCTCCTGCATATAAACTGCCTGGAGCAGTGCCCAAGAAAGAGGACAGTTGGAAGAGTGAAACTCCCATGAAAGAGATGGGACAAAGTCTGGGTCATAAATCACTACAGAGTTCAGAGTGTTCAGACACAAAGGAGCTGCCACATAGACTGCAGTTCAGGTCAAGCAGAGCATGGTCAAGGGAAGCTGGATTTGACTCATGAAACAGAAAGAAACAGGTCATTACAAACATTCTTGAATCAACACAGTGAAGACTGAAAGAGGCCAACTAGATTAAATTTCCTGGCTTCTATTATTTATTTACCAAATTCAATGAGAGGACACATGGTGACCACTTCTCCTGAATGCCATGGACACATTTCTGGCAACTTCTCTTTGAAGTAGACATCTATAGACCAGAGGTTGGCAAGCTTTTCTAGTAATGGGTCAGTAAATACTTTGTTTGCAGATAATACAGTTTTTTTTCTTTTTGCTTATGTGGTGCTGAGGAATCAAACCCAGGGCCTCAGGCATGCAAGGCAAGCGCTCTACCACTGAGGTACCTTTCCAGCCCGTGATAATACAGTTTCTGTATGTTGTAACCACTCCAGTCTGCAGTTGGACCTCATAAAGTACACATAAGTTTCAATAAAATTATTTCAATTATTTCAATAAAATTATTTCAACAAGTGGGGAGGGAGGAGTTGGGGAGGTGGGGAGAGAAGGAATGGTAGTGGAAAACAAAGGAGGAGGTAACAATGCTCGATAGGAAATCTACTCATTACTCATATAACCCTTCTGTACACTATTTTTACTATAAAAATGGATGTAAAAATAAAAAAATAAAAGCAAACACCAGCAAGATTCTATCCATGAGCTAGCTATAGTTTAGCTTTTCTTAATAGACATTGTTAGGAAAATGGAGGAGAACGGAAAAAGAATAAGCTGGACTTAATCATCAACATGCGAGGACTGTTTATTGAGAAACTGGAAGGAGCACAGACCTTCCTGCAGGTTTGGAGGTTGTGCCAGGGAGCTGGGACAGGAGCTGGGTTTTTATAGGAGGTCTAAGCAAGGAGGTAGAGGTTGATGAAAAAGCCCCTAGGTCAAGGAAGGTGGAGGCCTTTCAGTTGGGCCCATAATGGGATGTTTACAGCTGGGCTTAGGTGGAGTTCACACATACCTGGGATTTTGCCTGGCAACTATATGGGCCTGGGACAAAAGGATGGGGGTCAATCCTTCAGACATATTTGAAATAAGGCACTGTCAGAAGCAAAGAATCTGAAATCAGACATCCTTGTTTAAAATTCCAATTCTGGAGATAAATAACTTAATCTTTTTAAACTTTGGTATTTAATGCTGTAAAATGGGGATAATATACTACTGTTCAGAGGTCTGTTCAATGAGGACTGACTGAAATAAAATTTTACACATGAAACATTTACTGGCACATTGACTGGTACATATCAATGTACAAAACTGATGGTTATTTTAATTTTCAATAAATAAATCTAAATGATTATTTCTCATTAATATAAGCTGTATTAAATCATGGCAAAATGTTTTAAGAATGTTTTACATCATAGTATGCTATCATCTTCAGCGATCCTGAACAAATAACTTTGCCTCTCTGATAATCACTTCCTTTTCTGTAGAATAGAAAGGGAATCTACATTTGTTTTTCTCCAAATTAACTTCAGCAGCAGAACCCATTCTCCCATCAGTATCTTAGCACTCACTAATAATGGAAGATGAAAGTGAAGCTGTTCTAGGCAACTGTGGGGCAGGGAGAAGAAACAGACATGGCTGAGAGGACCCAGGGACCTTCCCAGATGGTATGCCTTCCCTTCACATGTACTCATCACAAACACTGCAGAGCCTGTGCACCCCATATTTGTCAGGACCTTTAGATGAGCTTGTGCTGAGCAGTTCGTGAAAACAAAGGGAAAGGTGCTGGAAATGTGGCTTAGTGGTAGAGTGCTCGCCTACCATGCGTGAAGCCCTGTGTTCGATTCCTCAGTAACAGATACACAGAAAAAAAGCTAGAAGTAGAGCTGTGGCTAAAATGGTAGAATACTACTCTTGAGCAAAAAGAAGCTCAGAGACAGTGCCCAAGCACTGAGTTCAAGCCCCAGGATTGGCAAAAAGAAAAAGAAAACAAAGGGAAAGGTGTAGAGAAGGGGTCTCTAAGAGGCTTAACCTCTGAATCCAGAAGTGTTACAGACCAGACCACAACTCTGAATCCATAGACCTATCTGTTTAGCAGATGCCATCATGCGTTAGAGAGAGTGCTGGGCATCTTTAACTGTGTGATTGACATGGTGCTCTCTGAAACACTGCTTTGTCCTTGCACTCTACTTGGTGCTTCCTGCAGTCCTCCAGGTGATGGGTCTCAAATTTGAGCATGTCCTAGAACCCCTGAGGGTTTCTTAAGATGCTACCAAGTCTCCCTTCAGGAAGTCTTTGGAGGAGGTGGCTGTTAGCATTATGCCCACCTTTGGTCCTCAGCTCCACCCATACCTGAGTTCCTCCCTGCCCTGGAGTTACAGCCCAACAGCTGCCCAGACCCACCTGAGCACCCACCTACCTCACTTCCTGCCCCCCGATACCCTCCTGCTACTTGAATAGGAATGGATGTCATGTGCTCCCTCTTTGGGGAAATATGGCCCCCCTAATGAACCTTGTAATAATCTTTCTCATGTGCCTGCCTGCCTCTGAGTGGTCCTCTGGGATGGACGTGAAGGATCCTTGGTGCCCAACCCAGGATAGGTTCCCTGGTGGATTTGCTCCCCTCTCCACTTCAGATGGGGTCTGACCAGCTGCCCCAGGACCTAGCCCGTGATCCTACATTGCTATTGCCAGAGGACCACCAAGGTAACTTTATCCTGACCGATTGCTTTACCTGCTGCCCATCCAACAGTGGCTAATTAAGTCCTACCCCCAGGTAAGTGACTAGTTGACTGGAGATTCAGGTTTCCATCCACAGTAAGGCTGCTCGGTGGACTGCTGAGTCCCAATCTGAGAAAAATCTTGGCCAAGTGCCTTGGATCCCAATTGCCATGGCCTCCTGGGGTCAGGGACCACCCTAGAGATGGGTGACGACCTTTCCCACTGGTGGACCCTGTTTCGAGCCAAAGTGTACTGCCGAGGTGGCTCCTTAGCAAGCATTTGGCTCAGGTCACTTACCATGGGAAGGACACAACTAAATTTTTAAAATCAAATTTGGCCCCAAATTTAAAACTCCACTTCTGTGAGTGCTTGGGCAGGTAAAACTCTCTCCTTTCCTCCAACTGAAGGTATTAAAAAGGTCACATTTGGGCTCCAGGGAATCCCTACCCAGCATTCTTCAATAGAAGTATTTGATATGCTAAATGCCTTGGTAGAACAAGCTAGCCCTGGAAAAATATAACCCAGCAAAATAATTTGTTTAAAAGTTTGTCTTAAAATTTAGTCATCTGCAAGAGTAAGATTGGTAAAAATATCTCTTGCCTCTAAAAATTCATACAATGTGTATGTAAACTCATTAAGATAAAACTGTCATCATTATGTAAAAAAATGGATGAGTTTAAGTTTAAACTCCCAAGAAAATTCAGTAAGATTGGACATTACCGAAAGTGTAAAAGAATGCTTGCATTGTTTTAAAGAGGAACTTTTTTCTAAAAGGTTTTCTGTTCTTGTTAAACATGGAGATTGTTAAATTCTGTTAAATCTTAAGTTCTCTCTCTAGCATTGACCATTGTAGCAGGTGTGCCATCTTGGCATTATGGTAAATTGGCTGCTGTTTTGTGCCAACTCAATTTCACACCAACTCGACTTGATTCTGTGACCCTCTCCCCTGATCTGACCAGCCCAGGCTCTATTATGCCATATCACATGTCTATTTATGTCTTCTCTCCTGTTTACTGAAAAGTGTTTTGTTGTTGGCAAAGTTTTGTGTTTTCAACTGACCACGTGGTTCCATCATAATTAGACAAAGTAATACACTAAAATTCCAAACTTTAAATGGCCAATTTTAAAACCTAAGCACACTCCATAATCTGCACAAACATGTCTGTCTGTCTATACGTAAAATATGTAAATGGTTATGGTTTCAAAGTTTTTTGAAATACATTTTTATTGTAAAAATAGTGTACAGAGGGGTTACAGTTACATGAGTAAGATAATGAGTACATTTCCTATCGAGCATTGTTACCTCCTCCTTTGTTTTTCCCCTACCATCCCTTAGTTACCAAGTATTCTGTCTGCTAAAAAAATCTTTGTCAACAGAAGCCGTGATTTAATCTGAGTTGCTTTAAAATTTTGAGACCTGACTACAAGCCAAAGAAAAAAAGCAGGCAGTTTTAAAAAGCCTTGGGAAAGGAGTTAGAAAAAATGGTTTCCTTTGTGTTAGATGATTTGGACTTTGCCAGAAAACCACGCAGATAATCCAGGTATAGAGAACAAAGAAAGGTTTATTTCAGGAAAGGGGCAGCAAGACCCTCTCTCACAAGGGAGCAGTGAGAAGAAGCACTGGCTATCATCTGAGGTGACCTATTGTCTGAGGGCTAGAAGGGGCTTGGAGATGGAGACCCTGGTGTGGACGTGTGGGCCAGGGGCTTCATCATGGCAGACTAGGCTTTATGGCTGCTGTCCAAATAGTAGATAAGGGACTCTGCAGCTGCCCAGACCTGAAGGTCACTTTAAGGGTCTCTTGTTGCCTTATATGGTGGTAGCTGCCCCAGAGAAGTGCCATCCCAAGGTAAAAGGGGGTTGGAGGCTGATTATTTACTGCCTTTACTAAATGGGCCTAGTGTTGCCTAGGAAGGGAGCATGCTAAGCTATGGAGAAGGGAAGGAATGTACTAAGCTATGGGAAGAGGGCTCATTTTGCTAACACTTTGCAAAGTAAATGAAGTTGGTAATTAAGTTGGCTGTGATTTATGTCATTCCTATGTCCATCTGTGCTGAGTTAAATATTGTACCTCTGGCCATGGCTGGTATACTAAGGCTAAGGTTTTGATTCTCCATTTTCTCTACTGTGCACCAATCAGCTCCCCTTAAGATCAAGGGATCAGAGTGACTCCAAGATGCGGTTTGCTCCCATACATGGGAAGTGCCCAGGAAACAGAACAAAGTTGTCACAGCTGCCTAAACAGTGGCACCAGCCTGCAAAAGCCAGTGTGAATCAGGTCTTTAACTAGTATATGTAGAAATTTTGCAGGTAACAGTGGGAGGTGCAACAATCCATGCACATTGGGAAATGCCACAGCCTTACCCAGACTCTGGCCTTTCTCCATCATGCATAACCAAAGCCTGCTAATTTGGGGTTAAAAAAATCACAAGCCACTTCAGATATTTGTTTCTGTAATGTTAATCCCCACAAGTTAGAACATAAAGGGTGTGTGAGCAAAGGATATAAGTTGACTTCTATGCTATTTTGCAATTGGATGTGTTTCTAAAAGAAAAGAGATGCTAAAGTCTAGATTCTTGGTAGGGTGCTAGTGTTTGTAACTCTTGCATTAAGAAAAACTGCTAGCCAGGCACCGGTGGCTCACGCCTGTAATCCTAACTACTCAGTAGGCTGAGATCTGAGGATTGCAGTTAAAAGCCAGCCCGGGCAGGAAAATCCATGAGACTCCAATAAACCACTCAAAATCCATTATCTCCAATAAACCACTCAAAAGCCAGAAGTGGCTCTGTGGCTCAAGCAGTATAGTGCTTGCCTTGAGCTAAAAAGCTGAGGGACAGCGCCCAAGCCCAGAGTTCAAGCCCCACAACCGACCAAAAAAAAGAAAAACTGCTAATTTCCTAAAGGTTACTCAGACTGCAGGAAAAAAGTGGTCAGTTTAAACCTTCGGCCAAGAGGTAATGCGTGTTGCTCTGTGTTTAAATGGGGCATTTAAATGAAAATTAAAGTGACTTTAAGAAAAGGAATTAAAAATGGCCTCCTCTTAGTGAAAACTTTTGGGGAAGTAGTGGGAAGTGGCAGGCTTCCCAGAAAAAGAAAATTTTTAATGGTAAAATTGTCCTAAATGTTTATTTCAAAGTGAAAAAAGGTAAATTAGGATTACCAAAATAATTCTTTATTCCAGTTTGCCCTTATAGGTTTTTTGTAGCAGTTTCCAGCAGGCCCACTGTAAAGGAGAGAGGACAAGTTTGTCAGATGTAACTTTGGCCCTTAATAAGTTCCAGGTAAGACCATTCTTATAAAACTACTTACCTTGACTATCTTTGTTGCTTTTAATTGGAGTAATGTGGCCGTTTATAAAGACTCGTTGATCTGAGAACTGAAGTTCAAAGCCAGCCTGGGCAGAGAAATGTCCCTGTGAGATTGTCATCTCTAATCTTCCAGCAGAGTGCTGAAAAGTGGAGTTGCTTTGGAATTCAAAGTGGCAGGGTGCTAGCCTTGAGCTGTAGAGCTGAGCGACAGTGCTCAAACCCTGAGCTCAAGTCCAGCAACCTACCAAAGAGAATGCTGAAGATGCATTTATCCCAGCATGGAGAAAGGCACTCAGGGAGCTCTGGCAATGTTGGAACATTGAATGGCAATTACAAACAACCGCTTGGATGGCAAAAATGGTGTCAGATCCTGGAGTCACTTGTGCTTGGCCCTTCAAAAATTGATCAGAGCTAGGAGGTCATGGGAAAATAGTTTGTAAGAATGCCTTCCTAATGCACATGTCTGTCTAACTGGGCAGGAACTTGCCAGTCATCTGTGATAATGGGTAGTAAAAGCTAAGGTTGTAAAATGTGAGGGATAATTAAAATCCCAACTCCCCTGTATCTGCTCATAGTCCTAATTCGCTGTGACTTTTGAGCTGGCACAGCCACATAAATTCATCTATTAAGGAAAGAAAGTGTGTGGACTTGAGATTATGTCACTATTGAGACATGTCTAAAGGCCTACACAAGTAGGCATTGTTGGGCTCACTAGAGATCAGGTTCCTTATCCAGCCAGAAAAATACTTTTACAAACTAGAGTGCTATGCTGCTGTAGCCTAAGAAAAGGTCTGTACATTTGCTAAAAGTTAAATGTTGTATATAAGCCATTTTAAACAGGCTTCCCAGAGGCAATGGGCGGTAATTAGAGTGCTAATTAGTTGCAGTTTAAAAACATCTACTGTGTTTTGTTATTACAAAACTATGGCAAGTAATTGTTGGTCAATTGTTAACAAGTTATAGGTAAACTCTATCTCCATTGATCCTTATTGCTTTAATTGAAATAAAAAGGTCTTTTGTGACAAAGACTCCTTTTGCCACAATTCAAAGTCAGCCTGGGCACACAGAATCCCTCTAAACTCCATCTCCCAACTAATCAGCAAAGAATCAGCAAAGAGCCAGGCTGGAGGCCTGGTTAAAAAGACTCACCTTCAAGTATACAGCCAAAGGCTAAAAATGGTATTGTAACTCTTAAGTGGTAGAGTACCAGCCTCAAATAGAAGTCCTCAGGGACAGTGCCCAGGCCTTGAATTCATATCCTGTGAATGCCAACTAAGACAAGCTATCCCAACAATGAATGCTGAGACACCCCCCCTCACACCCTCAGGACAGTCAGTCCTGACAATGTAAAACCATGGAGAGGAGTAAAAGGGGATGACATCCTAAATGGAGTCACTTTATACTCACTCTTTCAAAATTAATCAAAGCTGGGAGATCAAGAGAAATAGTTGCTTGCCCACCTAATGTCCATACCTGTCTAACTTTTAACTGGACAGAAAGTTACAGTCTTGCTTTGTTCGCTGCTATTTGTATTTATAGTAGCCTCTGACTGGTACTCTCAACCAGTCCATTATACTCTCCCCTGCCCAGTTGCCAAAAAGACCCTAGACACCCCCTTCCCACCCTGAGTCCAGTTATTCCTCCTTCCCTGTAATGGGCCACGATTGGGCTTATACTCCAAATGGAACTTTTCTGGCCAATGGCCAATGTGTGTTCTCCTATATCATTCATGTTGACTGACTTTGTCACCTTGTTAGCTTTTTGCCTAATCTTTCTAAAAGTTTCTTTTAACAGTATATCAGCCCTCCCCTTCCCCTGCCCAGGACACCACCTGGAAACAAGTCAAAGAGATCCTGAAACTACAGGCAACCAGAGACATCACTTACACTGCCCTGACTTGTCCAGCACAGAACTGGACCCTAAAGAACTTAGCTCTATGGACTTCTTGATGCCCTCAGGCCAGCAGGAAGTAGCCACAAGAGTCCATGTCACCCGTTGTCTCTGGTAACTTTAAATATCTCTGCTATCTCCTCCTCAGGCTACTGTGATCTTAAAGTGGGGAAAGTCTTACTTCAGGATGCTGGGAGTCAGGTACCATGCTACGACTCCAATCCGAGACAGAAAAGGCAATTTCAGGTCTTTGATTCCCTTCTGTTTTTGGCCTTTAGCCTCCTAGAATTTTTCTTCCAACACTTATTTGGGCATGTCTGTCCCAGACATTCTGGTCTGTGTGAGAGAACCTGCCATTTTTTTTTTTTGCCAATCCTGGGGTTTGAAATTCAGGGCCTTGACACTGTCCCTGAGCTTCTTTTGCTCAAGGCTAGCACTCTACCACTTGAGCCACAGTGCCACTTCTGACTTTTTCTGTTTATGTGATACTGAGGAATGGAACTCAGGGCTTCATGCATGCTCGGCAAGCACTCTACCACTAAGCCACATTCCCAGCCTGAACCTGCCATTTTTCTTTCCCCATCAGCTACCTTATCTTCTTTACAGATACATGCCCTGGGAAGCTCAGCTCAGCTCACTAAATGGTACCAGCTCCTTCTTCCACCTCATCTACCATATTATTTGCATATGCTGGGCTTTGGGCAGGGACCAGCCTGGTTTAAATGTTCACTCTGCTGATCCCTAAAATGTGTGGTTTGAGGGAAACCAGAATTCTTTGGGCTCAGTTTTTGTCATCTACATCATCAGGATGTGAAAGTAAAATGGAAGAGCATCTGTAAAATGGCTTAGTGCTGGATCTTTCATATATTTTCTCTGTGATTGACTTCCTAACTTCCAAAGTCACTAGGTCAAGTATGTGTTTTGAGACTGTACTTTCTGAAGAATTACTTGTATTATGCCTCACAGAAAAGATTGCCAACACTCATTGCTTCCAATAGTTACTTCCAAGCTGCACAGTCATGGCAGGCACTAAGTCATTGGAAAAGCATATCTATTTTTAAGGCAATTATGGTGAAAGGCTTTTCTTTTTCTATTTACTCTACAATGTTTTTGTATGATGTGAAGTTAAAAGACTGAAATGTTTATACAACTCACTTTGACAGTTACTTAATATGGACAGGACCAGAATATAAAGTAGAAACAAGGAGAACATTGCTACTTTTTATTCTAGATCAATTTTCAGAGACTCAGTTTCCTTCCAGGTACAAAGAGTTTGTGATCATTAGATAATCTAGATATGGCTGCCCTTTTACAGGGCCTCTTCAGATGTTACATATTCTTCCTCTTCTCTTCCTCTTTTCCCCTTCTTTCCCCTCTTCTTTTTTGTCTTTCTGGCATATTTAGCTCTTGGAAGAGTTCTTTTGATGTCTAAACAAATACTTTGCTTTCCAGGAAACCAACTGCTAATGTTTAATCCTTAGGGGACACATCAGTACATTCTATTCACACTAAACAATCCCACTTCCAGGCTGGGTCTAGTTCAGTGAGACAGTGCTTGCCTACACACACTGTACACACAAAAAATAGCTTTATAGGATTGTTTCAGTTTCTCAAGTTCCTGATCATCATGCCTTTAGGAGTGTTTATCCTTAGCAGCCATTGATGAGACAATCAGCCTCATTCCTAATTCTCACTCTCTCTCTCTCTCTCTCTCTCTAACACACACACACACACACACACACACACACACACACACATTTGGTTTCAAAGGCAGGAAAGTAGACATGTTCCATGGCTAGCCACACAGGCAGACTTAGTTTCTGTCTGACTATGGAGATCACCCTAGTGAGGAATTAGAATACTGTCTACTCTGCTCAGGCAGAAGGGGAAGATCAGCTCCTTGATGGATCATTTTCTACACAAAAATGTTGCAATACATCTTCATTATTGGTAGTCAAAGGACCTGAAAGAAAGAAAAGCCCAGTTAAACTATGTTGCTTTATTTGTTCATCACCTCATAGAACTTAAGGGCTGAAGGGAGTTCTTACAGAAAGTAATCTCATTTCTTTTTAAAATGGGCAGAAGAAGTGGCAGAAAAGATGGAAGACTTGCTGTAAATTACACAGTCAATCAGAAGTGGTATTGGGAGTAGAAACTGGCATCTGAACTCTGAGCCCTTTTCATGAATCCTTTCAGTCTCTCATTTATATTCCATGCTATCTTCAAATACTATCATATTATTTTGAAAACTCATTCTTATCTTATGTTCTAAGTAATCAAAAGACACATGTGAGCCTGGTTTGATATGGCACCAGAAAGAACAAGATATATAATTACTGCTTTTTAATGATGACGACTAGGACACATCCAGATGGAAGAGGAAAAAAGAGCAAGGGCATATTTACTTTTCAATATCAATTTCAGGAAGTCATTTACTAAACCTTCAGCCAATTCATCAAAGTCACCAGGGAGACTAGCAGTGTTCCAGCCTTGGTGTGGAGCCAGTCTTGGAAGTTTGCTCAGCTCAGAGTTGATTTACTGTTGGCTCCCATTCAAAATCATTTCATTCTGTTTCAGTAATTGTGATTTTTAAGATTTTAGGTAAGAATCCTGTACCTCCTCTCAATTGAGAGAAATCTTGGAGCCTGGAGGAATCAAGTACCATGTTAGAAGACCTTTTTAGGTTTTCTTCGAACACTTTTATATGCATTCTATCATTTGATTTTGGGAAATCCTGGAATGTATGTCTACTGGCTCTAGTTTGTTATTCTTTATTTAGCAGATGAGGATTGCAAGACTCATGTTCTGAGGTCATAAAAAAAACAATATTGCAAAAGCCAGGACTGAATTAAGGCCACCTGGCTTTCTACTCCAGTTCAATGTCCCAGAAAAGAGAAAATAAATCAGGAATGCCTAAATCCTACTTCTCAGTATATATATACTCATCATTCTGAGGCAGTCTCCTGAATGATTTGGTTCAACTTGGGCATCTGTTTTCTGTTCTGCTATGGTGATACCTAAAGCAACCTCATTTAGTGTTATAACTTTGCAAAAGTATAAAGATATATTTAAAGGGAAATCCTTTCAAAATCACTTTAAATAAAACGAAGTAGTTCTGTAAAGTGTGGATTACTGCACAATATTACAAACTTACATTGCATTTAAAAAGGTTTGAGAATGTAATCCATAGTCCTTGTAGTCTAACATTGTAGATTTGGGCTCACCAGAGGTTGTGTTAAAAAGAAAGTCAGAGACAGATAAACAGGGACACGGACAGAAACGCCACCAGACTAACAGAGGCAAAGACACACATAAAGGTAGAGAGATGTAAGAGGACAGAGAGGGTAGGAGAAGGATGGCAACAAGGCTGAAGAGAGGCTAAATGAGAATTAAGGAAGGGGGAGGGAGAAAAGATAGAAATGGGGAAAGTATATAGAAAGTAGGACAAGGAATAAGATGACTTGGAAGGAAGAATGAGAGAAGACAAAAAAAGATGGAGGAGGAAAATATGTATTTCTAAGAGAACAACACACTATTTTTTTAAGGAAGAGATATTTTAAAAAAAGAGTCCCTATTGGTCCTATATTATTTTACTTGTGCCAGTACCAAGGCTTGAATTTAGGGTTTGTATGGCTCACATGGCTCTGGAGACATGCTTCCAGTCCTTTACTTTTGCATTGTTTTTAAAAACTCCCAAACTCCTAGAACATATAAACCACTTTAATAAAGTAGCAGGATACAAAATTAACACACAAAAATCAGTTGACTTTGTGTACACCAAAAATGTATAAGCAGAAAGGGAAATCAAGGAAACAACTCTATTCACAATAATCTCAAAAAAATATCTAGGAATTAACCTAACCCAAGATGAAAGGAATTATTTAGTGAAAACTATAAAAACCTAAAGAAAGAAATCAAAGAGGACATCCGGAAATGGAAAGACCTTCCATGTTCTTGGATAGGCAGAATCAATATAGTGAAAATGGCCAAACTGCCAAAAATGATATACAAATTCAATGCAATTCCCATCAAAATCCCAGTGACATTCTCTACTGAAATAGAGAAAACAATCCAAAAATTCATATGGAACAACAAAAGATCTAGAATGGCCAAAGCATTCTAGGCAAAAGAAACAACGCAGGAAAAATGTATATACAAGATGCAGGGGTATATAACAGGGGTTATATACCATGGGGAAGAACATACAAAAGAAACAAAAAAAATCATAGTACATTATAAATACACTAAAAACAATAGCAAGAAAGATTAAAAAAACACTTGTGTCCCTATCTTGGGGTTCATTTCAAACAATGAGATGTACAAGACACTATGTTGAAAACAAACTTTACAACTTCGGGGGGAGGGAGGAGTTGCGAAGGTGGGGAGGGAAGGGATGGTAGAGGAAAAACAAAGGAGGAGGTAATAATGCTCTATAGGAAATATACTCATTACCGTACTCATGTAACCGTAACCCCTCTGTATATAAGAAACAATGCAGGAGGAATCACGATACCAGATTTCAAGCTCTCCTATAGAGCCATAATAACAAAGAGAGCATGGTACTGGCACAAAATCAGACCTGAAGACCAATGGAACAGATTAGAAGATACAGAAATAAAATCACATACCAGTAGTCAGCTGATACTTGACAAAGGAGCCAAAGATATATTGCAGAAGAAGCATAGCCTCTTCAACTATTGGTGCTGGTAAAACTGGATGGTCACATGCAGAAAACTACAAGTGGATCCCAGCCTGTCACCATTCACTAACTTCAACTCAAAATGATAAAAGACCTTAACATCAAACCTGAATCTCTGAAACTACTGCAGGACAGAGTAGGAGAGACACTTGAACTTATAGGCACAGGCAGGAACTTCCTGAACAGAGTTCCAGGGTCACAACAAATTGGAGAGAGACTCCACAAATAGAACTACCCTAAAATAAAAAGTTTCTGCACAGCTGAATACATAGCTACCAAATAGAAAGACAGCCAACTAATTGGGAAAAAATATATACCAGCAATATATCAGACAAAGGCCTAATATTCATTATAAACAGGGAACTCAAGAAACTAACCCCTCCCAAATCTAACAAACCAATCATTAAATGGGCAGGGGAGCTAAAGAGAGACTTCTCAGAAGAGATTAAAATGACAAAGAAACACATGAGGAAATGTTCATCATCCCTGGCTGTAAAGGAAATGCACATAAAAACAGCCTTGAGATACCAACTTACCCCAGTCAGAATGGCCCATATCCTAAATTCAGCCAATGACAAATACTGGCAGGGATGCAGAGAAAGAGGAACCTTACTGCATTGCTGGTGGGATTGTACACTAATACAACCACTTTGGAAAGCAGTCTGGAGGCACCTCAGAAAGCTAAATATAGACCTTCCCTATGACCCAGCCCTATCACTCCTAGGCAATCTACCCTGAGCAACAGAAAGCAGGATACAAGGACACATGTACCTCCATGTTCACTGCAGCACTGTCCACATAGTTAAGATATGGAAACAACCCAGATGCCCCACTACAGATGAATAATCAAAAAGTTGTGGTACCTATATACAATGGAATATTATGCAGTCATTACAAACAACAAAAGAGCCAGGCGCTGGTGGCTCATGCCTGTAATCCTAGCTACTCAGGAGGCTGAGATCTGAGGATCGCGGTTCAAAGCCAGACCGGGCAGGAGAGACCGTGAGACTCCTATCTCCAATAAACCACCAGAAAACTGGAAGTGGCGCTGTAGCTCAAGTGGTAGAGTGCTCACCTTGAGCTGAAGAGCTTGAGGGACAGCGCCCAGGCCCAGAGTTCAAGCCCCACGACCGACAAAATAAATAAATAAATAAGCAAAGGACAAAAGAATGGGATTCACAGGGAAATGGATGGAACTAGAACAAATCATTTTGAGCAAGGTAAGCCAAGAGCAGAGAGGCAAATGGCACAGGGTCTCCCTGATAGGTGGATGTTAAATCCAAAATGCAAGGAGATATGACAAAATAAACAGGACTCAAGAAACAAAGAACCTCCACTCAATTTGTCATATCATTTAAAAATGAGTCCATATTCTTGACCACATATATGGTATATATAACCATATATATGTATGTATATATATGTGTGTGTGTGTGTGTGTGTGTATACGTGCACACTTGAGGGAAGTTAGGAGAAGGGCACAGAATCAGAGGGAAATGGGGGGAAATATACAACAGAGGGGCCCATTAGCTGCACTGGACATTGATGAAAATGAACTAAGTAACTCAAAGGCAGCAATGGGAGGGAGGGAATGAGAGGGATAGAGGGAACAACTTACATTAAGCAAAAAGAACAAAATGTATATATCACCCGTCAAAGCTCACAGAATTCACAAACTTTATAAACCATAATAATGACAATTTTCCTTGTGAAGGTTAAAATGTGTTTGTGACTTTAGCTAGGTATCACTAGCCCACAGTACTGTGAAATTTGGAAATTTATGTAATCACTTAATCTCAACAAGAAAATTATAAAAGACTTACCTAACAGAAAGTTTTTTATTTAAAAATAAATTGAAAGCTGAGCCTGGTGGTACACATTTCTAATCCCAGCACTCAAGAGGCTGAGGATGGATGGTTGTGTGTTTTAGCCTGGGCGATGAATCTGGGCGAGACTCCAGGAGCAAGTACCTACCTTAGCCTTCAAACCAGTGCTTGGGGCAGAATTGCTGTACCCTTTGTTTGGGAAAAATTCTGTCTTTCTGGCTAGAGTCTTTCATGATGTGTTAAAGGAGAGGTCTTGCTGTAAAAGAGAACTGATTTTTTCTGATTTCTTAAGCTTTGTAGGCTGTCCCAAGGTAGGTATATTAGTGAGAAATCGTATCAGCCATTCAAGCCTGAAGAGAGGACAACTGAGAACACTGAAATGAAATTCAGATTTCAGTAGCACATTGTCCAAGCCCCTCACCCAGTAGAAGCAATATAAAGGCTATGCTCAGATGAACAAATAACAAATTTGAAATTAAAATACCTGTTTTATTAAAGCAAGCCCTTGGTAAACTGTCATCAGGGAGTGAAGAAGGTCTGAAGGAAAAGGACAGTGATGATATAAATGTTGGTAACTCATGGTAAATTCTTGTGCATGGTTAAAGACATACCAGGACCTACAAAGTCTAGAAGTCTATTTATTATTATGGAGGACCTACTTCCCATGAGCGGATGAAATGTTGGAGTTTCTGTAGAGGAAAATTAGTCTACTCTTAGCCCAAGAGGACTATACAGCAGAGGGAGTGTGTGGACTAAATGGATGCAGGGAAAAGGTGGTTCTGTGTAGACATGCCTGGCATCAGACTAGGGGTGAAGTTATTTCAGTATATGCTAAACTTCCAAATAGTGTGTTGTTAAGTGGGCTCACAGTATTTGAAGAAGAGAAGGGGTTTAGTAAAATTTGGGAGTTATAGGATGTGACTGATGTGAACAGAATTTGTTTAACTGTAACTGCCACTGAAACTGAGATAACAATGAGGAAACCTGGGCCCATGTGGTAGGCCAGCTTTGAACTGCCTAATGCCACAAAATAAAAAGAAGAGGTCACAGGTTGAATGGAAGAGGGGAGAAATGCTACAGGCCATCTCAGAATTTTTAGTAGTGTGTAGAGAAGTTGTGGCTTGCTGCTGTGTTCTTTTGTTATTTTTTGTTCTATCTGGCATTTCAGAGTTGATAGGTGAGGTTCTTACAAGCTAAAGGCAGTTTATCTTTTTGGACTTCCCATCTTCCTTTTGAGTTGTGTTCCTTAATGCTGCATATTCATCTCTCATGACTGTTAAGACCATGATTGGCTTCCATTCTTGAAGAAACTGGGCAGTTGCTCATGAATCTTATTGCAGTATTTCTTAGTATAATATTACTTTAGGTTGAGATAGAAAAGGAACATTTTGGGAGGGGGAGATGGGAAGGGATGGGAAGGGGAAACAAAATAAAAAATAATAAAAAAAGAAAAGGAACATTCCCCACCCCCCACATCTCTATTATACCATAATTAGGAAATCAAGATGAAATGTCAAAATTTGAGTCAGGTTTTTTTTCCCATAGATTTTTTCACAATATTTTAAAATTTCCAGGAAACAATGAAAGTCTGCTTGTGTTTTCTCTAGGAGGGAAAACACAAATTCGGTTGTAGAGCAGGAGGTTAGCTAACAAACATAGATTTGTTTACAATTAATTTAATTTAAAATTATTACTTGCCAAGCAGTATGATTTGAGAATATAGAAAATTAATTAATTAATTAATACTTAAGATTTTAGAGGATTTCTGGGTGCCAGTGCCCCATGCCTGTAATTTAAGCTACTTAGGAGGCTGAGATCTGAGGATCACATTTTGAAAGCAGCTTGGGCAGGAAAGTCCATGAGAGTATTGCCTCCAATTAATCACTACTTCTGAGTGCAGCTGTGGCTCAGATGGTAGAGCACTAGCCTTGAGCAAAAAAACACAGGGAGAGCACCCAGGCCTTGACTTCAAGCCCAAGACTAGAACAAAACTCTTTATTATTATAACTAAATTCAACCTGATTTGCAGTGCTCTTAATTAGTGTCATATTATAAGACATTGCATGTGTTGATATTTCTGATTTTGAAAACATAGCATATAACATTTTCAACTTAGGAAATACAAAATTAAACTATGAGAAAATAACTATGTAATCCTAGCTTTGGAACAACTGTCTGTTGCATTTTTTTTTCAATACTAGCACTAGGGTTTGAACTCAGGACAAGGGCACTCTTCCTTAGCTTTTTCTGTTCCAGGTTGGTGCTTTATCAGCTCCAGCTTTTTACTGGTTAATTAGATATGAGTCTCAGAGACTTTTCTGCTGGGGCTGGCTTCATACCATGATTCTCAGATCTCAGTTTTCTGAGTAACTAGGACTGCAGACTGAGCCACCAATGCCTGGCTTATAAGTTATGTAAGTAGAACACCTTAACCTTTTTAAGGCTTTCATGAAGAGCTCGGCATTTAAAAAATTATGCTTGTACCAGGGTTGGAAGTTAGGGCCACTCACTCTTGGCTTTCTTGCTCTCTACCACTTGAGCCTTACCTCCAGCATTTGTTGGTTAACTGGAGATAAAGTCTTAAAGTCTCATTTGTCCAGGCTGGCTCTCAACCTTCATCTTCCAGATTTCAGTCTCCTGAGTAGCTAGGATTATAAGTGTGAGCTACCAGTGCTCAGCTTGACAAACTTGAGTTAATGTTTTATGTGTTGAACTTTATTGATATTAATTATAGATGGCAGAGAATTTAATTAAGCCTATTGGGCTCACTAATGGATAGGTTACTTTTTGAGTCAATGCAGAGCTCAGGCAGGAAATTTAAATTTAGTAATATTATAAAGACAAACATTTGCAGAATTCGATTATTTGGGGACCAATTAGGCTTATAAAGATCTGAAAGTAAACCCTTGAGAGTTTTCTTGGTATTGATGGAAGCTTTGTAAAGAAAAATTAAAGTGGAAGTAATGTTTTAGTTAATAAAGACTTTGTATAAGGTAGTCAGGCATCAGTGGTTCATGCCAGTAAACATAGCTACTCTGAAGGCTGAGATTTGAAGATTCAGGTTCAAAGTCAACTCAAGCAGAAACATCTAAGACATCTAAACATCTAAAACATTTCCATTGACAAACAACAACAACAACAACAACAGCAGCAAGAACAGCAATAAAACACCAAAACTCAACACCCAGACCTAAACCTAAAAACAGACTGGAGGTCTGGCTCATGTGGTAACAACATCCTTGAGTAATCAAATTGAGTGAGACCAAGAGGCCCTGAAGCCTTGAGTTCAAGCCCCAGTTGTAGCACAGGAAAACAAAATTTTTGAGTATTTTGTTCTGCTACTATTAGCATATAAATATTATTAGAGATACTATACTTGTAGAGATACTATACTATTTAAAAACTTAGCCCTTCACAATTACAAAGACAAGTCTTGAAACCAGATTGTGGTGATATTAAGATGATAAAAAATTTTTGGCAGTAAATATATATTTAAAGTTTTTTACATTAGCTTTTCTGATTTAGAAACCTGTTAAGCTGGGTACCAGTGGCAATAATAGTTATTCAGGAGGCTATAATTTGAGGATATGGTTAGAAACCAGGCAAACAAATCTGAGAGACTCTATGTTTTAACTTTTATTTTATTGTAAAGGTGGTGTACAGAGGGGTTACAGTTATATAAGCGAGGTAATGAGTACATTTACTTATGACAAGTGTTACCCCTCCCTCATTTTTCCTGCTTCCCTGACTCCTCTCCCCCCAAGTTGTAAAGTTCATTTCCAGCATAGTGTCTAGTGAGTATCACTGTTGCGCTGTTTCACCATTTGTCTCACCATTTGTGTGCTTCCCCTTCCCTTCCCCAAGCCAGATAAACTTATATACAAGACAAGGGGTACAGAAATCAGAAACAATGACCACGGGGAATAAACTAGAGGAGAAAAAATGAAACACAAAAGAAACAGCTGCTAACAGAACACTAAAAAAGAAAAAGGAAAAAAAAAAGAAAAAGGAAAAGAAAAAATAAAAGAAAAATGAAACAACCATCAAAAAAATCCTCTTGTTTCCATATCATGGAGATCATTTCTATTAGCATTATTTTTTGTGATCATATATACATATCTTTTGGGCTATTGTGAACTTCTGCTAAGACTATCCTAGGCATATACTAGTTATTACAAATGAGGGAAATCATGGAGCCTGTTTCTTTGGGTTTGGCTTACTTCATTTAATATGATTTTTTCCAAGTCTTTCCATTTTCTTGAAAATGGACCAATGCTATTCTTTTGGATGGAAGGATAGAATTCCATTGTGTATATATACCACATTCCTCAGAGACTCTTAACTCCAACAAACCAGCAAAAAAGCTTGTTCTTAAAGGATTTAGACTACTAGAAATTGAAGTGAAGCTGAATTAAACACCCCTAACCTATAGATATAAATTGTCTTTTGGCATCTATTATTTTTTCCTCTTACACTGTCTATTTTTGGGGGGGCCTTGTATATACCTGCATATACAAGTATATACTCTAACACAGCACTGCACCTTGGCCCCCCTAAGCTGCTTTTGTATCTACCCAATGCCTAAGAAGAGAGAATATCCTAAAAATTTCTTTCAACTTGAAATGAGGCAAGGAATGGTGGTTCATACCTATAATCCCAAAACTCTAGGGGCTGAGGCAGAAGGATCACAAGTTCAAGGCCAACATGGGCTACCCTGTCTCATAAATAAATAAATAAAATAAATGACAGAAATGAATAAAAAACATTCATGGCTCCCTTGGGTTAAAAGTGGTCAACTAGAGCCAAAATAATGCAGTTTTAGAGACATAAAATAACATTAGGTAAAATGTTTCGATGTGTTAGAGATATTCTACAAAACTACCAATTATTTATTTATTTCTGTAATCTTCACAACTCTGTGAGCTGGTTACTACTATGATCTCTGTTTTATAGCAGAAGAAACTGAAGCACATTTGGATTTAAATAACCTGCCTCAAGTCCCCATTTCAAGTGCATTTCAAAGGTTTAATTCCAGGCTAACTGTGTACAGAGTCTGAAAGCTTAATCATGTTACAGGTGTAAAAAGGAAGAATCTCTGTCTTCTTGGGGCTGGAGACCAAAATGTTAGTCTCCAGGAGATGAGGCATCCTTAAGGGGGCCTTGTTGGTAAGGAGCAGTAAATACTCATAAGTCATGTCTGCCAGTTCTTAATAGAGAGAATGGTGTCTATCTGATATCTGTCTATCTATCTTCTATTGCAAAAATCTATCTATATATCTGTCTTCACATATACATACAATATATACATACTGTCCTTTTTAACCTATTTTTATTATTGTTAAGTAGTTGTGAAAAGGGGGTTACATATTACTTTAAATTGTTTTATTTAATGCAATATCTGACACTTCATTATATAGACAGGTATGTCTTTCAACTACTTGGGAAGATGAGCTCTGAAAGACTAGGTTTCAAATCCAGGCTTGGTAGAAAATCCACAACATTGTACCAGCAAAAAGCCAAGTAGGAAGTGGCTCAAATAGTAGAATGCCAGCTGAGCAAACAAACTATACCAGCATGAGGCCCTGAGTACAAACCCTGGTACAGGGGAAAAAAGTATTACAGATGAGGTCATGTGTCATGTCATTTGATCACCACTTCCATAGCAGGTAACATATTTTTCCATACCCTATTATGGTTTTATCTTACAAATGTTATACAAATGATATACCTTCTATGATGATCCATGTAATTATGCAGTTCTAACTTGTAACTGCACAAGTACACACATTTTGTTGTATTTAGCCAAGTGCATATAATGTTATATAATCATTTTTATTGTTGGTGTTATTTTCTTTATCTAATCAGTGTATTCTTCTTCCTTCCTTCCTCCCTTTCCTTTCTTCCTTCTTTCTTTTCTTCTTTTCCTTCCTCCTTCCTTTCTCTCCTTTCTTTCTTGTTCTTTCTCTTTCTGTCTCTTCCTTCCTTCCTTCCTTCCTTCCTTTCTTTCCTTCTTTCTTTCTTTCTTTCTTTCTTTCTTTCTTCCTTCCTTTCGTTCTCTCTTTCTTTCCCTTCTTTCCATCTATCCTTCTTTCCTTCCTTCCTTCCTTCCTTTCAACCTCCCTCCCTCCCTTTCTCCCTCCCTCCTCTCTCTTTCTTCCAGTACTAGGGTTTGAACTCAGAATATTGAGTTTGCTTAGCTTGTTTGCTTAGCTGGTACTCTTGAGCCATGCCTCCAGCCAAGCTTTTTGCTAGTTACTTTTGAAATAGAATCTCATGAACTTTTCTGTCTTGGCTAGTTTCAACACTTGATCCTCTGAATGTCAGCCTCCTGAGTAGTTAGAATTACATACATGAGCCACTGGCACCTGTTTCTCTACTGTTTTATTGTGAAAATATTCAAACATAGAGCAGCCTTGTAAACATCTTATAGAGAATATCCACATGCCTCACCTTAGATTCTACTACTAAATAACTCATGGCACTGGCTTCACCACATATATAAATGCGTGAATTCCTCCATTTATACAGCTTGCCCTATTTTAAACTTACAGACAGTATTCCGTAGTGTGGTGATAACATTGCTTATTTCCAAGGTTTATTACTTTTATATTAAATGTGGCAATGAACACCTTTGTACATTCTTGTGTCGATTTTGGTGAATATTTAGGAGCATGAATTTCTGTGATATTAACAGTATATTTATTTAAATATTAGAAGATATTAATTAATGCTTCTCTATAGTAGTTCTATCAATTTATAATTTTCAGAGAATTTCTTTCCTTACACATTTGCACATACTTCCAATGGTTTCTAAGTGTTTATAAAACTGCACAAATAAGGCAGGTTCTGGTGACTCACCCCCATAATCCTAGCTATTCTGGAGAATCACAGTTTGAAGCCACCATGGGAAGAAAAGTCTATGAGACTACATCTCCAACTAACTAGCAAAAACTCAAGTTGAAGGCATGGCTCAAGTGATAGAGCTCCATTCTTCAGTTGAGCAAGCAAGTTAAAAGCAAGCAATAGGCATTGAATTCAAACCCTGATACTGTCAAAAATAATTAAATAAGAAAACACTAAAAAATATTACCCAATATTAGCACAATGTGTCTTTTATTGATTTGCCTCAAAAGTTTCATTTTCTAATTACTACTGAGTTTGAACATCTTTCCATGGATTAATTGTTCATTTAGATTTTCTTTTACTCTTTTTTTTTTTGGTCAGTCAAGGGGCTTGAACTCTGGGCCTGGGCGCTGTCCCTCAGCTCTTCAGTTCAAGGCAAGCGCTCTACCACTTGAGCCACAGCACCACTTCTGGTTTTCTGGTGACTAATTGGAGATAAGAGTCTCACGGACTTTCCTGCCTGGGCTGGCCTTGAACTGTGATCCTCAGATCTCAGCCTTCTGAGTAGCTAGGATTACAGGCGTGCACCACCAACACCGGGCTAAGATTTTCTTTTATTCTTTGACTAATTTTCGCTGGATTGTCTTTTTTTCTGGTCCTGGGGCTTGAACTCAAGGTGTGGGTTCTGTCCCTGAGTCTCTTTGTGGTCAAGACTATCACTCTATTAGTTGAGCCACAGCACCACTTCTGGCTTTTTCTGAGGAGTTTATTGGAAATAAGAGTTCAATAGACTTTCCTACCCAGCCTGGCTTTGAATATGATCCTTTGAGTAGCTAGGGTTGGAAGCATGAGCCACCAGCACCTGGCTTTCATCGTCTTTATCATAAATATTCTGGTTAGTAATGGCTTGTCTGTTGCCCATCTGGCAGGTATTTTCCCTTTCTCTTGTTCCCCTTTCCACTTATGTTTTTGTTGATTTTCTTTTTCTAAACTACTCTTCTTCCTTGAGTTTGACACTTTTCCTTCAGCTACTTTCAGTGCCTTCAGTACTCAGTACAATAACAGCAAAGTTATTGTATTCCCATTTTGCCACGGAGGTCAGAAACCTGTCCATTATCACTTATGTAGTATATGGCAATAGCTGGCCTTAGAGCTCTAAATTCTGGTGTTAATTTGATATCAGTCCATTCACAAATTAACAAAAAGAAAATCAGCTGTTTTAAAAAACACATCTACTATTTTACAATTTTAACAGGAGTCTAAAATGTCTTTTTGACTCATATCAAGGTGTCATCAGGACTATTTCTTCTGGAGGCTCTGTAAAATAATGATGAGATGGAGTTTAGGAAACTTTTCCAACTTCTAGAGGTCTGAATTCCTGACTCATGGCCCTCTTCCTCCATCTTTAAAGTCAGTAATAGTTGATTGAATCTACTTCACAATTTACCGTTATTCTCCTTTTCTTCCTCCCTCTTCTATTTTATGGACCCTTTTGATGACATTGGGCCTACTTAGGTAATCCAGGATAATCTTCCTGGTTTAAGGCTATGTCACAAATTACCTTAATTCCATAATTGATCATGCAATGTAATTCCTTAATTGATCATGCAATGTAATCCATTTAAATGCTTATTTCAATCCTCAATTCCTTGTGTTTTCTGTTTAACAATCTTGTAAGTTGTTAAAGTAGAAGTAGAAGTGAGATTTGTGAAATAGAAGTGAGAGAACCTACTTTCTATAGTTTTGGAATATATACTGAGATTCTATTGGATTCACACTTCTTAGAAGAGGAATGTAGTAAGGAGGTCTGGTTGTTCTGTATGTGAAAAAAAAGTCAACAATCCTAGGCTTTCAGTACACTCTGCAAACCAGCTTCAGTTTCATTGCACTCAGCCTGCTGTGGGAATTTGCTCACCCTCCTGGAGAAAGTAGGACACAAAGTTTCTGTTAGCCTCAGCCTTGCAGTGGAACTCAAAGCAACCTCTAGTGGCCTGCTCAGGATCTCAACAGATTTTTTTTTAACCAAAGGCCTCAAAATCCCTCCTGGCCTTTGTCTGGACCCCAGCAATTTTCAGTGCAGAAAAACCCTCAGTATTGGTACCCACAGCCAACTACCTTCAGGTTTTGCCACTCAGGGTTCTGTACTTTTTCATCCACCATCTCTGTGTGCCTTAACAAACTCCAACTTCTGGATCTCTGGAACCACCAGAACCATAAGGCTGCTGCAGTAGTTGTTCTGATCCAAGACCTCAGTATTGGTAGCTCCTGGATGTGTGTCCTACAACCTGTCTCCATTTCCCTCCTCAGAGTAACACACATAGCTACAAATAACCTCTACAGTGAAACATATGTGCATTGCTGGCTGTAGATTCTATCATTGCTATCTCTGGATCTTAGATGCTAGGCCCAGAAGTACAGTGGATACCTTTGATGGCCTCTACAACCACTGCATATTTTTTTTTGTCGGTTGTGGGGCTTGAACTCTGGGCCTGGGCGCTGTCCTTCAGCTCTTCAGCTCAAGGCGAACGCTCTACTGATTGAACCACAGCACCACTTCCGGTTTTCTGGTGGTTTATTGGAGATAGGAGTCTCACGATCTCTCCTGCCCGAGCTGGCTTTGAAGATCTCAGCCTCCTGAGTAGCTAGGATTACAGGCGTGAGCAACCAGCGCCCGGCTACCACTGCATATTTTTGACAGGGATCGTAAGAGTGTCAGTATTGAGGTGACATAAGAAGATAAAGAATAATACTGTAAAAACAATAAATTACAAAAGAAGTGAGCAAAGGAGAGAATAAGGAACAAAGAACAACATGTAGACTCTGTAACAAATGACAGTGTTGTCTTCATCGATTATTACCTTGAATATAAATGGATCAAATTTGCAACTCAACAGGTATGGTGTAGTTGAATGAAAAGGACAGTAATATACAACAATATGCTGCATATCAGGGATTTTATCATTTTAAATATACACAGAGCAATTGAGGGAACTTGAGGGATTCAAAAGATATTTGTGCTGAAGAATATCCTCATAGAGAAAGTGCATCTACTTATATTTGATAAAATAGACAAGAAGGTTGATGATATGAGAAAAGGGTCAATTTGTGAAAATGATGCAGTTGTAAATACATATGCAGCCAATTACCTCATAAATATGTAAAGCAAGTATTAGTAAAGATGTATTGTAACAAAATAATCATAAGAACTTTGATATCTTACTTTCAATGGAAGATAATCAGAATAGAAAACAGAAAAGAAGAAACTGGATTTGTACTACATTTAAAGTAAATGGAATTCACAAACATGGAATATGATATCTAATAAGAGCAATTCAAATTATTTTCAAGCATTCACATAGCACTCTTCAAAATAGATTATTAGTGTATAAAAGTGGTTTGACAAAATTAATATTAAATCATGTTATTATCTTCTGACTACTAATGGTTTGAAATTAGGAAACAGCAAGAATTCTTGAAAATGCACAATTGAATGGTAACAAAATAAATTAAGAGGAGGATATAAAATATCTGAGACAAAGAAAAGGCATTCCATGTTAAAGAAATCTATATTTTCACATAGAATGTTTAATCTTTTTAAAAATTTTTATTGTAAAGGTGGTGTACAGGGAGGTTACATATGTCAGGTATTGAGTACATTTCTTTTTGAAGAAATGTCACCCCTCCCTCATTTTCTCCCAGTATTTTCCCTCCTAAGTCCCCAGAATATTCAGAATATTTAATATTCAAATAACATCTCCAAAAAATTGATACTGTACACTTTACTCAACAAAGGCTTGTCAACTGTTATGTTTGTAATCATGTAGAAAATCTTTTTGTATGGGTTGGTACTAGGTTTGAACTCAGGACCTCTCACTCTTGCTGGACTTTTTCACTCAAGGCTGGGGCAAGTTGAGCCACAAATCATTTCCACTTTTTGCTGTTTTTCTGCCTTGGCAGGCTTTGAACTGTGATCCTCAGATCTTAGCTTCTTGAATAGTTAGGATTACAGGTAACAGCCACCGGCTTATAATTCTTTAGAATGAAATTTGGTAAGTATATATGTATCAGATTTGACAGTCACAAATCCTTGGATCCGTAATTTAAACTTTTATTCAATTTTTATTCAGACAAGTGGTTCTGATCATTAACCCTCCAGTTAATTATTTCCTATTTCTTTCCTCACATAAATGTTAGCTTCAGGTTCATAGCTTTTCTCTTTCCATATGCCTGAAACAGATTTAAATGAATGCAATCTTCTCACTAAAATATTAAAATACACTTTGGGTATATATTTAATTCATTTATTTTCATTTTCCTTATATGATTTGACAGCTGTGAATAAAGGGAAATTGAAGACTAAAATTTTATTCACTGCTAATTATTGCAATGTAGTCAGGAAAACTTTTTGTCTTGGATAAGCAAATGTAAGTGACTTACATTAAAATATAATTATCATGGCAATTTAAATAAAATATTTTATGGAAATATAAATTTCATGACATAGCTGTGTTTTCAAATATATAATCAGTGCCTAAGTTATTGAAAAAAAGGAAAAAATAAATTTGAGTACAATTTATGGAAAATAACATAGGATAGCTTAATATAAAAAAACTTTTGCCTAAATATTGTGGATATTTCACTTAAACTAAGGCTTTATTATTGTTGAGAAATATTCTTTACTAGGCAAAGTGGAACTTAAAGCAACTGACCCTTGCTCATCAATAATTTGTTTAACTTTACATTTTGTTCTTCACTGATAAATTCTAGATGATCACCTTAGAATATATTGACAATATTTTTCCTATTCTAGAAAAATGTGTAATTTAGAAGTCATAATTTTTGGCAAATGTGATTCCTGGTGCTGATAGTTTTTATTAGTACACACAATTCCTTAAAATACATTCAGTGTAAGTGTATTTAAAACTCTAGAATAAATGAAATATATTGTTTTATGATATTTTTTCAAATGTTAAAGAGAATTACTCAAAATAGATTATAAAATTTGCAATATGTGAACATCCACTACAGTTTATAGGTTGGTAAAAAAAATCTTCAAAGATAGGTAATAGACACAAATGTAATAATTTACAAGGATATATTCTAGTTTTGCCATTAAATTACAGGATTTTTTCTGCAGTCTCTTCCACTCCATTTTCATTCTAACTTGCTAAATAAGCATGATCTCCCTATAGTTGGCATATTAACACAGATATAGAAATATGATAAATGACTATGTCTCTTTTTTGTTGTTTTTCTAAGGTTTGAACTCAGGGCCTTGTGCTTAGTTCAACTTGCATACTTGGCTACTATTCCATTTGAACCACTCCACTAGTCCAGCTTTTTGCTGATTATCTTGGAGAGAATCTTGAGACTTCTTTTTTTTTAATTAGGCTGGCTTTGAATGAGATCCTCTAATCTCAGCTTCCTAGTATGAATGCATTTAAAATTGTACCTGAGTAGGTACAAATACAGGGGTTTGCTACTAATGCTCTGAATCACAAGTTGTTTTAAGTTTTCTCTGCTGAATTGTTTCATAAAGAATCTCAGATTAGAATTTTTACAACTTGTCAAGGATAGCATGCTAAACCAAGAACTCACCATGTGATTTTACCTGCCACATTTCACCTAAAAATTTAGACCAATTCCTCTGGAGTGCCCAAAAGATCATACAGTCTCTAGGCCTGCCAAGCTATACAATATAAAGCTAAGAGTTTATTTTTTTAATTTAATTTAATTTTTTTGTGAACATACTGTACAGAGGGGTTACAATCACATGGGCAGGATAATGCGTACATTTCTTATCAAGCATTGCAGCCTCTTCCTTTGTTTACCCTTCACATCCCTTCCCAGCCTCCCCCCACCACCCGCACCAATGTTGTAAAGCTCGTTTTCGACATGACAATTTGTACTTCTCATTGTTGCAACAGGTCC
>NW_012267403.1:66433-67940 GCF_000151885.1 Dipodomys ordii | reverse complement strand
TGCCTCCATCAGAAAGAATGACATTGCCCCATTTGTTAGGAAATGGAAAGACTTGGAAAAAATTATATTAAGTGAAGTAAGCCAGGCCTAAAGAAACATGGGTACCATGGTTTCCCTTATTTGCAATTACTAGTATATGTCTTAGACAAGCAGAAAAGGTCAGATAAGTTGATGTTAGGTGAAATGAACCCCAAGATAAGGATTCAAATGTTTTTTTCTTTCTTGCGATGGTTTCTAACACATTTATAAGATGATTTCTGTGTTGCTTTGTATGTTCCTCCCCTATAGTTGGTGTACTTTGTGGAGGGGAAGGGAAAAAACAAATTGTTTAAATAGGATACAGGCGGACCCATTGCAGCAATGAGATGACATTATGTCGAAAAACAAACTTTACAAGTTTGCTGGGGGGGGGAAAGGGAGAGGGGGTGATGGAAAGGGAGGGGAAGGGGAAACAAAGGAGGCAACAATGCTTGATAAGAACTGTACTCATTACCTTGCCCATGTAATTGTAACTCCTCTGTATGGTATTTTCACAATATAAATAAATAAATGTAAAAAAAGAATAAATAATTCAATTCATAAATGAGCAGATGAACAGTTTTTAGAAGAAATATAGATGGCCAATAAGTGCACAAAATAATGCAGTATCCTTAGCCATAAAAGAAGTACAATTCAAAATATCACCAAGATCTATTTCACTCCAGTCAGAATGGCTAATATTAAGAAAACAAGGGCTGGAAATGAGGCTTAGTGGTAGAGTGCTTGCCTAGCATGCATGAAGCTCTGGGTTTAATAACTTAATACCACATAAGTCGAAAAGGCCATTAGTGCTGTGGCTCAAGTGGTAGAGTGCTAGCCTTGATTAAAAGAAGCTTGGGAACAGTGCCCAGGCCCTGAGTTCAAGCCCCAGGACTGGCAAAAAAGAAAATGCCAATTACAACAAATGTTGGATAAGATGTTGGTGAAACACACTGTTGATGGGGCTGTAAATCAGTTTAGTTATTCTGGAAGTTCTTTAAAACTAAAGATTAAGCTACACTCCTATGTCATTCTATACCACTCCTGGGCATATATACCTCCAAAAGTAAGTTGACTTACAGTCAAGACATCTACACAGTTATATTTATAGCAAGACTATTCACAGTAGTCAAAACACAGAATCCACCGAGGTATTTACCAATAAATCACAGAAACAGCAGGATAAAGGATGAACTAATGCAACAATGATACTCACTAGACACTGTGTTGGAAAAGAACTTTACAAATTAGGGGGGAGGGGAGTGGAAATGGTAAGCAGGAGAAAATGAGGGGGGCAACAGTGTTTAAGAAGTTATTTTTGTGAAGAAATAAAAATGGCAAAGAAACACATGAGGAAATGTTCATCATCCCTGGTGGTGAAGGAAATGCAAATAAAGACAACCCTGAGATACCATCTTACCCCAGTCAGAATGTCCCACATCCACAAATCAGCCAACGACAAATGCTGGAGGGGATGTGGAGAAAGAGG
>NW_012267403.1:60978-66383 GCF_000151885.1 Dipodomys ordii | reverse complement strand
CATACTAAAGCTACCAGCACAACTATGTTTATTGCAGCATTATTTACCATAGCTAAGATATGGAACCAACCCAGATGCCCCTCAGTAGATGAATGGGTAAAGAAAATGTGATATATATTTATACAATGGAATTCTATGCCTCCATCAGAAAGAATGACATTGCCCCATTTGTTAGGAAATGGAAAAACTTGGAAAAATTATATTAAGCGAAGTATGCCAGGGCTAAAGAAACATAGGTCCCATGGTTTCCCTTATTTGCAATAAGTAGTATATATCTAGGACAAGCAGAAAAGCTCAAAAGCCATGTACATATGACCATGTAAGATGATAAGTGAAATTAACTCCAAGATAGGGACACAAGTGGTTTTTTCTTTCTTGCTATTGTTTTTAATGTATTTATAATGTACTATGTGATTTTTTTTGTTTCTTGTGTATGTTATTCCCCCACAGTATAACCCATCTTTTCACTGTACTTGATTCCAGTGCCCTGCATCTTGCATATACATTTTTCTACTTTGGGGAGGGGAAGCGAAATAACAAAATGCTGAAACAAAGATACAGGTTGACCCATTGTTACAATGAGATATACAAGACACTATGTTGAAAACAAACTTTACAACATGGGCAGGGGAGGGAAGGGTTGGGGAGGTTGTGAGGGAAGGGATGGTAAGGGAAAAACAAAGGAGGAGGTAACAATACTCAATAGGAAATGTACTCATTATCTACTCATGTAACTGTAACCCCTCTGTACAGTATTTTTACAATAAAAACATATAAAAAACAAAACAAAAAACAATGTTTACAATTATATCATCTAACAAAGAGAAATTCTTTTTTGTTAGTGTTATAAGGATTGAACTTGAGAACTCATTCTTGCTATGCAAGTACTTTCTCTCTTGTGCCATAACCCAAGCCTTAATGAGGGAAAATTCTTATTGAATTTATGCAAGTAATTATTTTGCAATGAAAATGAAATCAGTCAATAAGAGTTTCCAAATTCTGTAGGTACTAAGAAGAAAGACAAATCTACGAATATAACTTAATAATTGTTATGCAATATAGACAACTCAAGATTAAAGTAAAAGGGGTCCTATAAAAAATGAAACATTGCAGAAGCTTCAAAATTGAAAACAAAAATCCAAGAAAAGGCATAATCACTTGTCCTAAATTCACTCAAGCTATGAATTTTTTTAAGCTATGTATTTTTTTCTTTTTCTATCTTTCTTTTTGGCTCAGTAATGGGTATGGCATCTAGGACCTTCAAATACTAGGCAATTATACCATCATTAAGATAAATTCCAGTACCGCGTAAGGAATTCTTATTTTGCCTGATCTTGAATTAGTAGTTCCAGAAACATATCAGCTTCCCCACTAGAATTCTGAAAATACTCAATTCAGTGGCATGATTTCAAGTTATTTAACCAACACTATCAGAAACCTGTACACTTTTATGAAACCTTCCAAGGTTCTCTGAAATTATTTTTTGTTCCTTTTTGATAAAAGAATTATGGCCTATGTCTAATTAAAACAAATTCAGAGAAACATGAAAGTAAATCTGTAGATAAAAAAGGACTCCAAATAACATGGTTAAACATCTGATCTGGCTTTGAAAAACTAACATAATTGACAGAAAATTTTATTTTTTTCCTATGGCATACAAATTCAAACATAATACCTAGTCTATATCACATGTAGATACATTAAAATTTAGTAGCAAAAGGACAATTTAAAAATAAAGGATTTGGGCACCAGTGGCTCATACTTGTAATCTTGGCTACTCAGAAGGCTGAAATGTGAGGATCTTGATTTGAAGACAACCTGGGCAGAAAAGTCCTGACCAAAACAAAACCAGAAGTGGGGTTGTGGCTCAAATGATAGAGTACTAGCCTTGAGCAAAAAAAAAGCTGAGGAGCAGTGCCCAGATCCTGAGTTCAAGCCCCAGAACCAGTAAACACATGCACACATGCATGCTCACACACACGTGCACACATGCACACACATACACACACACACACACACACACCAAAGATCTTAGACATTGCTCCAAAGAAAATATACAAATGACTAACAAGAAGATACAAAGATGTTCAATATCATTGTCATTAGGAAAATGTAAATCAACACAGTGAGATATCTCTTTGTACTCAGGCTAGATTTAATTTAAAAATGGAAAACAGGAACACTCAGTGAGAATATAAAATAATGTAACCCTTGTGTAAATAGTATGGTAGCCAAGAAAATTTAAACATAGAATTATTAGATATATATAGCAACTCCATGTCTAGACATATACTCAGATAAAACAAAAGCATATTTCTATGCACAAACTTGTACAAAAATGTGTATAGTAGCATTATTTACAATAGCCATCGAGATAACAACCCAAATGTTCATTAGTAGGTGAACAGATAAATCTCTCTCTCTCTCTCTTTCTCTCTCTCTCCATATATATAACTGAAATATTATTCACTTATCAAAAGGACAACATGATAGGACATAGATAAGTCTTGAACACATTACATTAAATGATAGAATACAGACACAAAAGAGTCATACATTGAACTTTCCTTTTTCATGATTATACAGAATAGACATATCCACACAGACATAATAATGATTAGTTGTTGCCAGAAGAGAGAAAAGAGGACGTGTATGAGTGATGTGAAAGTTTTTAATGGGAAAGAAGTGGCTGTTGCAAACTTCCATGAATAAATTCAATATACTTTATAATAGGTAATTTATGTTCTATGAATTTTCCCTCCTAAGTCATGGCTATATTTATCCATACAAATAATAATGTGCATGGGTATGTATGTATGTATATATATGTGTATGTATGTATGTATATATGTATGTATTTTGTATGTATGTATTTGTACATGACTATGTATGTCCTTTAGGTCTAGCTTTGACATATGAGTGAAAACATATGACATTTTGTTTATGGAGCTTGTCTTGCTTAATATGATGTCCTCAAATTGCATCAATTATCCTGTGATTTATTTGGTTTTATCCAAGGTATGCCAAGATGATTCAACATATACAAAGTAACTAATGTAATTTAGCGCTAAGACAGATCCAAGGTTAAAAAATCACGCAGTCATCTTAATAGATGCAGAAAAGGACTTTGCAAAAAGTTGAACTCCTTTTGTGATAAAAAAGCCTTGAACTAGGAACAGAAGAAATATATCTAAACATAGTGAAATATATCTAAACATATGATAAACCTATAGCTATTGTCCTAAATGGGTAAAAAATAAATAAAAACCTGAAAAGTCAGGAATGAGTCAAGGATGTCCACTCTCCCCACAATTATTTAATAGCCAGAGTAATAAGGATACAAATGAAGAAAAAATCAAATTGTCTTTATTTTCAGATGATACTATGTTATTTATTTACTTATTTATTTTTTGCTGGTCTTGGGGCCTGAACTCTGGGCCTGGGCACTGTCCCTCAACTCTTCAGCTCAAGGGTACCACTATATCAATTGAGCTACAGCCCCACTTCCAGCTTTTTCTGCTTGTGTGGTGCTGAGGAATCGAACCCAGGGCCTCATACATGCAAGGCAAGCGCTCTACCACTGAGCCAACTTCCCAGCTGGTATTATCCTATTCTTAAAGCACCATAGACTCTTCACACAAAAAAATCTCTTAGATCTGATCGACACCTTCATCAAAATAGTAGGTTATAAAATGAAAAAAAATTAAAGCAGTAGCTAAGAAAACCAAGCTCATTTGCAATAGACTCAAAAGAATCAGATACCTATGAGTAAGCCTAATAAAGAGGTGAAAGATCTTTCATTCTGAAAACTACATAAGACTAAAGAAAAATTGAGAAAGACACTAGAAGATTTGAAGAACATCCATGCTCATTGATTTGCAGAATTGACAATGTAAAAAATGGCTATCCTACTATAAACAATTGACAGACTTAATGCAGTCGTCAAAATTCCAACTTCATTTTTCACAGAGACAATTCAGTTCTAAAATTTACTTGGAAGTTCACAAGACCCCAAGAAGCCATGGTAATCTGGAAGGAAAAGTACAAAGCAAAAGGTGCCACAATACTTGATTTCAAAGTATACTCCAGAGCCATAATCACAAAATGGCATTATATTGCCACAATATACATATGTATATCAGTGGAATAGAACTGCAGATCCACAAATAATATCACACAAAATTTACTTTTTGACAAAAGTTACAAAACCTCAATTGGAGAAATTCAACTTTTTCAACAAATTATACTGGAAATAATGGATATACATGTAGATGGCTGAAACTAGACATCTATCTCTCACTCTGTTAAAAAAAAACAATTTCAAGTAGATCAAAGATCTTATGGTAACACAAGAAACTTTGAAAATATTAGAGGAAAATGCAGGGAAAACCCTTGAAGGTAGATACATTCTGAAGAGAATCCTAATTGCTCAGAAAATAAAAACAAAAATAAAAAATGAAACTGCTCTGAATTAAAAAGGTTTTTTTTTTTACAGCAAAATACGATTTCTTGAATAAAAAGAAAACTGACAGGAGCCAGGCACCTGTGGCTTACACCTGTAATCCTAGCTACTCAAGAAGCTGAGATCTGAGGATCATGGTTCAAAACCAGGGGTAGGAAAGTCCATGAGATGCTTAACTCTAACAAAGCAGAAGTGAAGCTATGGCTCAAGTGGTAGAGTGCTAGCCTTGAGCAAAAAAGCTCAGGAACAGTGTATAGGCCATGAGTTCATGCTGTAGAACCAAACATGAGCACGTGCACACACTCGTGCACATGCTCGCACACATGCTCACGCGCACACACATACACACACAGTTGTTCATTGTACAAATGATTAATATCCAGACTGTATAAAAAGGTCCAAAAATTAAACATCAAAAGAATAAATAATTCAAAATATAGAATGGAAGAAAGACAGCCTCTTCCGTAAATAGTGCTGGCAAAATTAAACATCAAAAGAATAAATAATTCAAAATATAGAATGGAAGAAAGACAGCCTCTTCCGTAAATAGTGCTGGCAAAATTGGTTAATCACTTGTAGAAAACTAAAGCTAGATCCTTATATATCACCCTGCACCAGAATCAACTCCAAATGGATCAAAGGCCTTAGAATCAAAGCAGACATTCTGAAAACATTACAGGATGGAATAGGAGAAACCCTAGGTCTCCTTGGCACAGGCTGAAATTTTCTTAAAAGAGGCTCGGAAACACAACAAATCAAAGAAAGTTTGGACAAATGGGATTGCATGAAATTGCAGAGCTACTGCATGGCAAAGGACATAGCTAGCAAGATCAATAGAGAGCCCACAGATTGGGAGAAGATCTTCACTATCCATACAACAGACAAGGGTCTCATATCTAAAATATACCTGGAACTCAAAAAATTAAATCCCCCAACAACAAAT
>NW_012267403.1:22755-58283 GCF_000151885.1 Dipodomys ordii | reverse complement strand
ACCCTCTGTATAGTATCTTTACAATAAAAAATAATAAAAAAGAAGTTATTTTTGTAACTGTAAACCCCCTGTTTATCACCTTTACAATAAATGTTTTAAATGGACAAAGAAAATATGGTATATGTACATAATGGAGTATTAGTCATCCATAAGGGACTAGAGGACATCCTGTTAATCAAAACTAGCCAGGCTGAAAAAATATTATGTGCTCTCTTTCATATGTGGAATGTACCCTTTGAAAATGAAGAACCCTGAACATTGGTGGCTCATACTTGCAATCCAAGGGGGTGAGATATGAGGATGGATGTTGGAATCCAACTTGGTCAGGAAAATTTGTGAGACTCTTATCTCCAATTAACCAGAAAATCATCTGGAAGTGACTGTGGTCATGCATCAGGCTTGAGTGCAAAAGGCAAGGGACATCACCCAGGTCCTCAGTTCAGTCTCTATTAGTGTCATACAAACACACCCAAAATGGAGGATGGGAATGTAAAATAGGTGGGTACTAGCATGAAGGGAAAAGGCAAAAGTAGAAGGTGTGAAGTGTCAATAAAGTCAAACAATTTTATCCACCTGTATAAAAAACCCATGGGATTATTCCAAGAAGGTGGGGGAAAATAATGAAGGGAAGATAGAATGCGTTTGATCTGGGTATATTGCATACATAGATAGATTAAGCATCACAGTGAAACTGCTTTGTATAATGAATATCTGCTAATAATATGAGGGTATATGTGGAAAAAAAGCTCTCTACAAAATGTGAGCACTAGTACATTCAGGAATGAATACCAAATCCTAGGGCAATGAAACATGCTTTGATGGAAGTTTGGGCACTAATGAAAAGGAGGCAGACAAAAGGAAAGGGAGGAGGTTAATATAATGAAAATAGGGCTGGGAAGGTGGCTCATGGTAGAGCGCTTGCCTTGCATGCATGAGACCGTGGGTTCCATTCCTCAGCACCACATAAGCAAAAAGAAAAAAGCTGGATGTGGCACTGTGGCTCAAGCGCTAGCCTTGAGCTGAAGAGCTGAGGGACAGTGCTCAGGCCCAGAGTTCAGGCCCCACGACCAGACCAAAAAAATATATATATATCTACATATATATATATAATTAAAAAATATAATGAAAATATTCTGTAGGTAGGTGAAAATGGAACAAGGAAACTTGATGAAACTGGTTTGGGAAAGAGAGAGAATGATTACCGTATGGTGCTGATCAAGATGTATTGTATCCATAAATGGGAATGATAAAATGAACCCCCCCCGTACAAATAATTGATGCTAAAAATAAAATTATTTCATGCTGCCAGGCGCCAGTGGCTCACGCCTGTAATCCTAGCTACTCAAGAGGCTATGATCTGAGGATCGCGGTTCAAAGCTGGCTGCCCGGGAAAAAAAGTCCCTGAGACTCTTATCTCCAATAAACCACTAGAAAACTGGAAGTGGTGCTGTGGCTCAAGCGGTAGAGCGTTCATCTTGAGTTGAAGAGCTGAGGGACAGCGCCCAGGCCCAGAGTTCAAGCCCCACGACCGACAAAAAAAAATTATTCATGCCAATTATAACTGCACTTACTTAAGTCATTTTATAGTCATTATCTGCAGAGACTTCTAAGGTAATTAAGTACTTACCAATTTGTTTATTTGTAGTAGACTTTGTTATACAAAAGACTTATAAATGTACTTGCTCCCTAGACCTCTTTTCTGCCAGACTTCTGCAATTGGCTAACCAAAGCACTGTGTTTGCTAAGCAAACATAAAGTAACTAACAATCTTTGAGCCAGTTATTTTTATCCTTATTCAGTAACAGAAAAGTACACATAGAAAGGACAAAAGATGAAGGATGAATTAACTACAGAATTTGTGCTGTATTACAGCATTTTAAAATTGTAGAGTACATGTTTTTTTTCCAGATTATATTCAGCATGGAGAAAGTATTGCTAAGTTATACAGAAAACTGAGTTAGGTAGCCAAGGGAACAATTTTGTTAGTCATCTATTTACCCTGAGGTAGGGTTCTTAGTGCAGGCCACAGCAGTAATTCATTATCATCCACAATGCACACATTGCTTTGTAAGTAGTACTACTGCATGGGTTCATTTCACTAAGAGAGTGGTAGATTGATTCTCTGCGATCCCAATGCAGCACAAAGTTTCACATCAAGCTACCCTGTAGAAGAATGAACTACCTTATATCTCTTACTTCAGATAATAGTTCCTGGTTGAATTAACCAGATAGTAGGATTAGTTTTATTTTATACATGTCACAAGCCTAAAGTCTTCATTGTCTATGGATTGTATGTCATAAAATTTCAAATTTACATCTGCCGCAGAGTTTTATATTCCCTATTCCAATTGCATGGGATACATTTCCACCAGATCATTTTCAAATATCATTTATTTCTTTTTTGGAATATTGAGCACCTCATAAGAGGTCTTCCTCTTACATTCTGTTATTTTTATAAAACTGCTACAATATTAATATATTTTATTTTTAATTATCTATTAGTTTGTGCTATTACCACAAGATAGATTCTTGGAGAATACAAGCTCTGGTTCATTCACTTCTTGGTTCTCAGAAGAGCTATAAAACAAAGGAATGCCAATCATTTGCAGTAGTTTACCAAACTGAACTAATTGGTGATTCTGAGTTTGTATGAAACATATACTTACCCACAAGTCCTTTGAAAAGATGTTCTCCTGGAGTAAACTCCATACAGGCTCTTATGAGCCCTTTCTTTCACTTGGCCTCAAACTTGACCTGTAAACATTTGGACAAATGCAAAGTTTCTAATAGCTTAAAGCCACATTCTTAGGATGATCCTAACCTTCCATTAAGCATTGGCCTGGGAAAATTCAAGGCCACCACAACAATTCATTATTTATATTAGCCACTATCTGAAGAAAGGCCTCTAATCTCTCACTCTGTGTTGGAGCATAGGGATCTAATTTGGACATGTTCCAATTAGAAACCCAGATGAATTTCACATGCACCAACCTCCATCTTCTTTGCTTCTAGCTTTTTATGATATTTCATTTCTAGGATACCAAGTTCTTCCACATTGAGTTTTCCCTTATTATTTCCCTATTTTTGTCAGTGTCAGGATTGAACTTGGAGTCTTGTGCTTACTAGGTAGGCACTCTACCATTGAGTCATGCCCCTAGCCCTTTTTGCTTTATTTTTTAGTATACTGTTTCACTTTCAGCCGAGGGTAGCCTCTGACCAGGATTTTTCTACCTAAATGTCCCACATGTGCCACCATTCCTGGCTTGCTTGTTGAAATGGAGTCTCACTAATTCTTGCCTGAACTGGCTTTAAATTGTACTCCTTTCCAATCTCCACCTCCAGAGTACCTGGAATTATAGGCATGAGCAACCATGCCCAGTCTATTCCCCCTTTTAAACTGCCAATAGGAATAGGCTTGGTAGTAGAGTGCTTGCCTAGCATGTGGAAAGTTCCAGGTTGTATTCTTAGCACCACATAAATAAGTAAACAAAATAACCAGTCACATTTGCATGAGTTGAGCTAAGTTCAGTTCATGCTAGTCATTTTCCCTTAATTCAATAGTCTATTGCTGAAGAGAGAACAGTGAAAGGGGTGCACTGGTCACGATGCATTGTACTCACAAACTGATATGTTTAATCAAAACATAAAACTACTTAAATATAACTTAAAATTTTTAAATAGTACAATGCTGAGTAAAAGCTCCTTTTTCTAACCACTTTAACCAGTGTTTAGCTTTTTGTGTAGACACCCAGGCACTTCTGTGTAAATTTAAGTTTTCTCTATTGAAGCATGATATTACTAGCTGAAATTTGTCATTACTTTAGTAATGACAAAACTTTTGTTTTTCATTGATATAAGAAAACAGATGATGCACATGTTAGAAAACATTATTTCTGTTATTGTTGAAAAGGAAAGCTGCAGATGAACATTAGCTTTTGTATTAATGTTTTGGCAAAATAATATGAAAGTCATAGTATAAGCTTTCTAGGTTTTGATGCTATAGTAAAAGAATCAACTTTATAAGCAAACTTATTTTTTCCTTATTTAAGTTAATGTTAGGCTGTTTTATATTAGTTATTTTTTTAAAAAGTAACATGCATTAGCACTATGAAGGAAGCCTTTCATTGTGACATTTCTCTGCGTTACAATGCATTCCAAGGCAATCTCATCTCCTCAGTCTTCTCCCTGTCTCCCTTCTGTCCTTCCTAAAACAATTTCAGTGCATTTCATTGTTCTGTTTTCATAAATGGAAACCATCTATCTTGGCTATATTCATCTTCTTTCATCCTCTTAGCTATTTTTCATTTTAATGTTTCCTTTTTATTTTTCATCCTTCTTTTTATCTCAACCTCCTCCTGTTAGTTCTAGGTTCCTTTCAACATATATTCTTATGAAGAAAAACCAATACATTTTCAAGTATGTCAAAATAATTCCCCTCAGACTTTCCTTCCTTCCTTCCTTCCTTCCTTCCTTCCTTCCTTCCTTCCTTCCTTTCTTCCTCTCTTTTTTGTGGTACTGGGTGTTGAACTCAAGGCCTCACACTTGTTTGCTCAGCTGGTGCTCTACCACTTAAACACACCTCCAGTTCTCCCTTCATACTTTCTTAGCATAAACTATTTTTTATTTAAGATACTAAAAATGTCTTTAGTATGGTCATTCCTGAGGGAGTTATTCTTGTGTTAAAAATTATTTTTTGATCCAGTTGCTTGTGATCTCACCTGTAATCCTAGCTAATTAGTAAGCTAAGATCTGAGGATCATGATTTGAAGCTAGCTTAGACAGAAAAGTTCATGAGACTCTTAGCTCTAATTAATCAGCAAACCTTACAAGTGGAGGCATGACTCAAGTGGTAGAATGCCTGATTTAAGTGAAAAAGCAAAGCCTGAGGCCCAAGTTCAAGCTCTAGTATGGCACAAAAATTATTTTTTTAATGGCTTTCTGTAGCATTGTGACATATTTAAATCTCTGAAAACACTAACAAAAGTTTTATGTATTTTTCTTGGATTTGTTGCTCCTAGGATCTTAACATTCAGTTTTCTTTGATAAGGTAGAAACAAGATAGACTGGGCAGCATGCTGTTTGAAATCAGTAATAACAATCATGGGTGGACTATGGAAGAAATAAACAAGGTTCAACTGTAAAAGCTTTTACCTTTTTAAAATTTTCTCTTTTCCTGTTACTCAAATTGGATGAACACAAATTTATTTTTTCATTGTCTCTAACAGTGACAAAAGAGAATCTTCAAAATTATATGCATACTGTACTGCCTTGAGTGTAGCTATAGTGAATTTTCCCAAATTTTCACCCGGTGGCTTTATCAAAGTGGCTTTAAATTATGATGTAACAAGTTTTCATGGCTAGGATATTTCTGCTAGTGCTTGCAGCTCAAAATCCTCCTGATCTTCCTTTCATATTCTCTCTCTCTCTTTCTCTCTCTCAATCTGTGTGTGTGTGTGCATGTGTGTGTGTGTATGCGTTTGTCTGTGTGTGTTGGTAATGGTATTTCAATGCAGGGCCTTACCCTTTTCCACTCAAGGCTGGTGTCACTTGAGCCACAGCTCCACTTCTGGCTTTTTTGGTGATTAATTGGAGATAAGAGTCTCACAGAATTTCTTCCTGGTCTGCCCTGAACTTCTATCCTCAGATCTCAGCCTCTGGATTAGCTAGAATTACAGGTGTGAGCCACTGCCACCTGGCTTCTTCTTCTTCTTTTTTCTTTTTACTGATAACAGGGATTGAACTCATGTCCTTAAACCCTCTTAGCTTGTTTGCTCATGATTGGTGCTTTGTTACTTGAACTACACCTCCAGTTTGGCATTTTCCTGGTTAATTGGAGATGGATATTAGTTCTGAATAGGCAGGTATCCTATCTTGTTACTCAGACCAATGCCTTAATCTGTGCCCACTCCCATCTTAGCCTCTCTCCTTAGCTGTCTGTAACCATTTGGCTGGCAACAGACCAGGGCTTTGAGCTTACATTCCAGCCTGGTTTCCTCCCTTCCTTCAGCTGTGACCATTTTCCAAGTTATCTGTGTCCCACCATTGTTTCTTCCTTTCCTCCAGCTGTGACCCATTTTACAAGTTATCTATGTGCCACCACTAGTTACTTTCATACCAATTCCCACCAGATAACTCTATTAATCCCACGGACCCATTTTAAAATGTCCTATCCTGTACATGGAAATGAGTCTTTAGCTTTGGCTGCTACTCCCAAGTAAACCTACGCTGATGTTGAGCCATCTTTTAGTCTATTTTTCATACCTTTTGAAACTAACAATGGAGTCTTATGGATTTTTCTGCCCAAGTTGGCTTTGGGCCTCTATCTTCCAGGTCTCAGACTCCTGAGCCACTGGTGCCCTACTTTTCCATATTCTTGATGTTAGATTTTAGACTCCTAGGATAAATTAAAAACATGGCTTACACAGAATATTGATAAGCTAATATTAAATATAATAGTGAATACCCATTTTATGCCTTTGGCTATCTGGGTAACACCCCCTGATTTGTCCTGTGAGATTGGAGTATGTGGCCTATTTGTAAATAAGCATACTCATGTTGTTATTGGTTATCTACTAATTACTTTCAATCTGTATTACATTGTTAAAGTATTTTTAGAAAAGCAGTATTGTTTATACTAAACTTCAAATTCAAGTTATACTTTTTACGACTTCTTCCCTCAATGTTTACAATAAGCTCTTTCTTAGTAGTCCCATTGATTTATTTTTCAAGTAGAATACATAAACAACCATTTTTATATGATATAAGAAGAAGGCCAGCCAGGTGCTGTTTGCTCCTGCCTATAATCTTAGCTACTTGGGATTCTGAGACGTGAGGATGCAGTTCAAAATCAGACTGGGCAGGAAAACTCTGTGAGACTTTTATCCCCAATTAACCACTAGAAAACCAGAAGTGGAGCTGTGGCTCAAAGTGGTAGAGCCCTAGCCTGGAGGAAAAGAGCTCAGGGACAGTGCCTAGGCATTGAGTTCAAGCTCCATGTCCAACAAAAAAAAGAGGGTTTCCTATGACTTTTTATTTGGGAAATTATGTGACTTGTGTTCCCTAGCAAGGTAAACAAGATAGGGCATTTACATTGTCTTAGGTTAAGAACAACCAGAGCTACACATAGTATAGAAAATATCATTTGCTAAATAATTAAATAAGAAAGTAATAAGACTTTATTAACTGCCACATTGGAAGAATCACTTCCAAGGATATGACATTAGCAGTTTCAAATTCTTTTGTAGCCAATTGCCAGCTCTCATTTGGAATCAGAGGCTCAAGTCTTTACTGGAGACAAGGCCCAAACTTGTGAAAATGAATGTTTAGGAAACAATTCAATTTACTTAATTTTATGGATGTTAGCCACTTAGGCTCCACTTGAATACTCTTCTATGCTAGTAATGTTGCTTGAACTCAGGGCTTTGTGCTCACTCTTGGCCTTTTTTACCCTGCCACTTGAACTACACTTCCAGTTCTGGCATTTTGCTGGCTAATTGGAGGAGTTTTGTTTATTTGTGTGCTTAGACTGGCTTCGAAGCTCTGTCCTCAGATCTCAGCCCCCAGAGGAGCTAGATTACAGAAGCTATGGCTATACATGCAAGTAAATATATAAGCTGAGTCACAGGCACTCAGCTTCAACTTTATGTTCTTATTTTGCCAAAACAGTTTTATAAAAGTATAAAAGAATGGATAGCATCAGTATGAAGAAATGAAACCTAATATACCATGGAGAGCTTCAAAAGACTTGTGCTTCATTATCAAGATACTTACCAGATTACAGATTCCAAGCCAAATAAAAATCATCTTAGAGGCCAGACACCAGTGGCTCATGCCTGTAATCCTAGCTACTTAGGCGGCTGAGATCTGAGGATTACGGTTCAAAGCCAGCTTGGGCAGGAAAGTCCCTGAGACTCTTATCTCCAATAAACCACTAGAAAACCAGAAGTGGTGCTGTGGCTCAAGCGATAGAGTGCTATCCTTGAGCTGAAGGGCTGAGGGACAACGCCCAGGCCCAGAGTTCAATCTCAATGACCAACAAAAAGAAAAAAAAAATAAAGGTTTTAGATACTAGACATGGAATCTTTTTTCTTTCCTTGATCCAGGAATTTTCTATCATAATATAGTGGAGCCTCAACAGAGTTCTTTAAATGGAAGACACAATATTCTCTGAATGTAATAAAATAATTTCTGAGACAGTGCACATACAAAGGTAGTGAAAGTTATACTACACATAATATAAAGACTTCCAAAATGTTCATTGAAAAGTTGCTCCCTATTCTCATAGCTAAGAACTTTAGACCATGTATTTTTTGAGTGTTAGGAGAAAGGGAGATCTGAGCTCAGTTTAAAAATATAAGGTGTGTGAGTGTGTGTGTGTGTGTAAAGGTGAAGAAAAAATCTGTAAAGATTCCAAACTTCATCACTCATATGTAAGGTTTCCAGAAGCAAAGCAATCTATCCACATTCCTGTCTTATTAGAACTCTATATTATATTATCGTAAGTAGAAACAAAATTATAACATCTGTACTGCTTGGAACAGGGAGTCTTAAAAAGGAAACAAATGAAACAGTTTTATATTTCTTTAGTGGAATGCAACGCACTTTGTTATAAACAAAGTAAAGTAAAAATGCTAATAAAGTAAAATAAATTGGTATTTGTGCAACGTAAATGTAGGTTTATGTTTTCAATAGCCTTATGAATTCATAGCCTTCCACCAAAAAGATAGTCTTAATTCTCAAAAAACTATTGCAAAGTCCTTGGAATACAGATTAAAAAAAAAACACCTGGCTTTGGGCCAGCCTGATATGGAAGCAAAGATTCCATTTTAAGGCAGTAGCTTTCTAACTTTCAATACTCATGAGAAATTGCTGGGAGGCTTGTAAAATAAGAATATTCCTCTTATAATCCCTCAGAGAACATCCCTGACAGATTCTAGAAATATGCTTGTTAGACTAGCCCCCTAACCCCAGAACTTACTTTGAGCAACCTAGTTGAATCCATTTTCTATGTTTTTAATTGTAATGGTTTTTGTGAACCAATATACTCTCCTTGAGCTATGAAATACTGATTTCCCCATGTAATAGTCATTTAATGTAATGATGTTTTATGTTTCCTGTATAATTTAGAATGTCATGACTATTTCATTACTAAAGTCATATCGACAGCAATGACAGGCAAAGAGCATTTAGATATTGAGTATTATTTTCCTTCAGAAAAAGCTCTTGGGGCTGGGAAGGTGGCTCAGTGGTAGAGCGCTTGCCTTGCATGCATGAGGCCCTGGGTTTGATTTCTCAGCACCACATAAGCAAAAAGAAAAAATCTGGAAGTGGTGCTGTGGCCCAAGTGGTAGAGTGCTAGCCTTGAGCTGAAGAGCTGAGGGACAGCGCCCAGGCCCAGAGTTCAGGCCTCACGACCGGACACCCCCAAACAAAAGAAAAAAAAAGAAAAAGCTCTTATTATTTGTCCTTGTGATATAACACATCATAAAATCTAAAAATCAGTGGGACATTGGTGGCTCACACTTGTAATCCTAGCTACTCGGGAGACTGAGATCTGAGAATTGTGGTTTGAAGCCAGCCAGGGTAGGAAAGTCCATGTCAATTAACCACCAAAAAAACGGAAGTGGCCATGTGGCTTAAGTGGTAGAATGAAAAACCTGAGGAATAGAACCCAGGTCCTGAGTTCAAGCCCCAATACTGGTACACACACACACACACACAAAATTAAATCACATTTAAGGCTAAAAGAGTTTATGAACACCAAAATATAAGGAATAGTAACAGGAAATGGTGTTTTCTAATTCATCCTCTCTTAGTTTCTTCTTTTGGAAATGTCAAACATCATTGTCATATTACTTAATTAACATTTCCTTATGTAAATTTTGTATTTGTTCAATGAATCAAACCTAAGATAATAACAAGATTCACTTTGCCTGTGTCCATACCACTGACAGTCCATTGGCTAAGGCAAAACTTCCATTTATATTTGTCTTCATACCCTATGTCCTTATTTAAACAAAGGATTAATGGCATCAAGTCTAAACCATTACCTCCATATCTTAGGCCCTTCATCAACAATTTCAATTATTTTCTTAAAAAAAGTGCAGGCAATGATATTAAATTTGTCTTTGAGTCATTGGTAACTTTTATGACAAGAAAATTGCTTTAAATTAGAAAATGCATGCAAATTAATATATAAATATTCCATAGTGTCCTTTCAGACAGATGAACAGAAAAACTTGCTCTGAATGAATGTGACTAGACACAGAAAAGTTGTGTGAATGCTCTTAACTATATAGTAGCATATATGATTCAAGAAGAATTTTTAGAAGATTGAGATCTGAGACTAGAGGTTCAAAGATAGTGGGGGCAGACAAATCCATGAGACTATTATCTATCTCCAGTTAACTAGCAAAAACCCAGAAGTGGAACTGTGGCTCAAGTGGTAGAGTGCCAACCATGAGCTGAAAAAGCCAAGGAGGTGTGTAAAGCCCTGAGTTCAAGCACCAATAGTGGCAGAAAATAATGAAAAAAAGTTGATGATTATATCCAAGAACCAATAAATTAACAGAAAAATGCGTTTATTTAAGCATTGGTCTATATTTTCAAAATAGATTTAGAAGTAATCTTTGATAACTGAATGATTGTCCTCAGGGGTGTAATCCATTGTTAAGGCTTCAGACATACCCTCATAAGGAAAGTCAAGACTTTATTCAAGTTATACTTAACTGACAAAATTTACAATGATTTACTCTTCTCCCTACCTATTACATTCAACCGTGCCAAAATATTGCAAAATTTGCATTGTATGAGCAATTAACTAGCTTTACAAATCTTTCTTTTTGCTTTACAAATCTTATAAGCAACTAATTAGCTTTACAAATCTTAACAGTTCTAAATTACCTATCTTTATATACTCTTGTCAGCTTGCCCTCAAGCTACCTAGTTGTAGTTTCTCTTACATGTTTCCATGTTATTAGCACTGTCAGACTTATGGGTGAATGTATTCACAGGGTAGAGGATGTGTTTGATGCTCCAGTGGAACATAATAATTGTACATATTCATGTGGTACATTGTGTTATTCCAATATATTTTATGCATTATCATATTGTGGAATCAGAATATCTATAATCTCAAACACTTATTTCTTTGTATTGGGAATATTCAAAATTCTTTATGCTATTTTGAAATACACAGTAAAATGTTATTAACTCGTGAACTTATTGTTCTATAGAACAAAGTAATCCTCTTATCAAACTATGTATTTTTGAAAGTCATTGTGAAACCTTTCTTTATTCTTTCTTCTACCTTTCTTTACCCTTGTTAATCACTATTCTACCCTCTACTTTTGTTAGACCAATTCTTTAGCTTCCCTATATGAATGGGGACATGTGGTGTTTGTCTTTTTGTGTCTGGTTTATTTCACTAGCATGTATGTTGTTCTTCATTTTCTTCCATATTGCCACAAATGATGATATTTCATCATGGTTTTGTGGTTGGCTGTATTCCACTGTATGTATACAATATTTGTAATTCATCCATCTGTTAATGGGCACCTATATTGATTCTATCTTGCTTTTGTGAATAGTGCTATAATAAATATGTGAGTCCAGATGTCAGGAAGAGAAAGAAAAAGTTCTTGTGGGAGATTCTGAGTCACTAGGACTGCAGTCTTCCAGAGGCTTATGTAAGAGTACTTTTTTCATTGAGGAGGATTTCTTTGGATTAGAACATGGCAGCTGAAAGCACTTATTTATTCATTCAACAAACATTTATTGAGTCTTGACTCTGCATTAAATGTACTTGAGATACAAGATAAAAAGTCCTTGAAGAAATTCAGTGCCTAGTGTGATATACAGGAAGTAAACTATGCTTTTGGATTCTAAAATGTTAGCTAATAATGTAAACATCAGAACAATTTTAGAGAAGAAAAGGTATTAAAAATTCTTTTGTCTCCTGAGGATATAGAGTTGTAGGCAAGAATTCTTTAAAGGATGAAGCCAAGGAGACTGAGGAATTGTTTGCTCTATGCACTGCGTGTGGTCTTCTTTTGTCAACCAACTGCTCTTGTAAGCAAAAAGAACATGCATATATATATATATATATTTATATATATACACATACATACATATATATGTATATATGTGTCTGGGGGATTGCTCTGAGGGACATTGTTTGTGAGGCAGAATAGCATGATATTTATATATACTCACCTTCTGATTTTGAGTATGCTTATGCAAGTCATGTGTATGTGAATATATATGCATCACTATGCTTCTAAAGAGTTTGGAAATAACTTCTCATACATACAGCCTTCTCTTTTCTTTCCCTTTTTCTTTCTTTTTCTTTTTTTTCTTTATGCCAGTACTGGAGTTTGAATTCAGGGCCTCATGCTCTCATTTGCCTTTGTCACTCAAGGATGGCACTCCACCATTTGAGCCACAATTCCACTTCTACCTTTTTTCTGCTTCATGAAGTAAGAATGTCATAGGGTTTCTTATCAGGGATGGCTTTGAACCTGGATCCTCAGATCTCCTGAGTAGCTAGGATTACAGGTATGGACCACCAATGCCCAAGTTTTTTTTAAAAAAAACTTAAATATTTTTGTGATAGAATATTGAAAGATTATCGTATCTCCAAAGTGTTTAGAGTGGGAAACATGGAGAATTGGAGAATCTTCACAAATTTTGCCCTTCCAGCTATTTAATAATTAGAAGACCATGTTCTTCTGTCTGTGATTTGGAAAGGAAGGATATGTGGAGGCAATCAGTGTCTTGCAGCTCTTTCTTGATTTTTTTTTCTGGGTGAATAGATTTCCTTTTTACTTGTGATAATATAAGGGCTTCTCTTTTCACCAGTGAAAGAATGACAGCAATACTCGTCTGCATTTTATTTCCATTTACAAATATTCTTAATTTATCAAACAGCCCTGTAAGCAGAATTCAATGACATTAAAGGCATTTTTTTGTATTTTTCAGATTTCCCCTATAAATATATAGTACTTTCACAACCAGAAAAAAATCACTATACAAGCATGCACATACACACACACACACACACACACGGACAGAGACAGTGAGAGACTGTTTTTCTCCTTTATTTATAAAATTAGGATCAGTTTTGTTAAGCATGTTCTAATTTCATATTCACACCTTATGCTATTAAATATTTTTTAGAGATATGGTCTACACTTGGTTAATAAAGCCACACATAAAGGTAAAAGTTTTAATTATTATTTTGTCAGAGATAGGATAAATAATGGAACATAAAAGGAATATTATAAAGATATGGAAACACTAAATGTGATGTTTTCAGAGCATTGATTAAGCACAGAAAATGCTGAAGATATACATGAAAAAGTAATCCCTGAAAGCATGGCATATTCTTTCCAATTTGTAAGATATAGTACAATCATTTAATGAGATAAATCAGCCTGTAACATTTTAGTGTATGTCCAGAAGGTAAGAATAAAGTTAGTTTTATGTTTTATTTTTGTGAATTTGGAATATGCTTACAATATCAGTATATTTCCTTTACATTAGGAAAAAAATTACCAGAAATCATTAGGGAGAAAATAGAGTTTTTCGATCAAGATGGTGGACTATGCATAAGCTTTTTCTTCTCTGAAAGAAAATAATTTGTACATCCCCCCTTCTCTCTCTCTTTCTTTGAATCTTTTCTACTCTCTTTGAATTCTTTTTGAAAGCTTGTGAAGAATTCCTGAAAGATAGAAAGCAGATGGAACTGCTGTCGATGAGGCTGTAGGGCAGCAGGCAGGCAGAGATCGAGAGGAAGGCAGCCTGGTCGACTGGCTAGGGTTTGAAAGAAGCAGTCTCTGAGAAACTAAATAAAAGAGAGTGTCTGTGTCCCTGCAGCGGCCCGCCGAGCGGAAGGCGAGATGGTAGAGGCGGGGCCGAGGTGCAGGCGGGCTCTGAGGAGGCGGGTTCCCAAAGCTGCAAAAACCGCGGTTCCCCAGATGGGCCAAACAGGCTAGCACTGCGAAGGCCAGGCCGCGCTGACTGCTGAGAGACGTGCCGCTGCCGGCACCTCTTTGCTTTTGTAGTGAAGTTGCTTATCTCCTGCTTCTCTTCCCAGTGGACTCCTTCTCTGTTGCCGGGTCGCTGCCGCCACCACATCGACAACAGCTAAGTGGCCGATTTGGAATTGGGAGTCGGGGAAAGGCGCCAGGCGCGGACCGCGAGCCCGCCATCTCTCTGCAGCTATCCTTGCTGCCGTCTCCCCTCCCGGGTGGACACTATCGAGAGGCTAAAAGCTGCCCCAGTGCGTAGCAAGCGCATTTCTGTCAAGAGACTGAGAGTGGAATAGGGAAGACCGATCCGGTCCCCGAAACCGCGAACGAAAAAGATTCCATATTCGAAAGTGTTGACTTTTTGTCAGCTTCACCAAACAAGCGGCAGTTTTGCCTAAACCTTCTGACAAGCCATGTCTCCTCCGACTGTGCCTCCAACCGGTGTGGATGGTGTGTCTGCATACCTGATGAAGAAAAGGCACACTCACAGAAAGCAGCGGCGCAAGCCCACTTTCCTCACTCGTAGGAACATCGTGGGCTGTCGCATTCAACACGGCTGGAAAGAAGGCAATGAGCCAGTGGAGCAGTGGAAGGGCACTGTGCTGGAGCAGGTTTCCGTGAAGCCCACTCTGTACATTATTAAATACGATGGCAAAGACAGTGTGTATGGACTGGAACTGCATCGTGACAAGAGAGTTTTAGCGCTTGAAATTCTCCCTGAGAGAGTGCCATCTCCTCGCATAGATTCGCGCCTAGCTGATTCCCTGATTGGGAAGGCAGTGGAGCATGTGTTTGAAGGCGAGCACGGTACGAAAGATGAATGGAAGGGCATGGTACTAGCGCGAGCCCCAGTGATGGATACTTGGTTTTACATCACCTACGAGAAAGATCCGGTTCTTTATATGTACACCCTGCTGGATGACTACAAAGACGGAGACCTGCGCATCATTCCAGACTCCAACTACTACTTCCCTACAGCAGAACAGGAACCAGGAGAAGTGGTCGACAGTCTCGTGGGCAAGCAGGTTGAACACGCCAAAGATGATGGATCCAAGAGAACTGGCATTTTCATCCACCAAGTAGTGGCCAAACCGTCTGTCTACTTCATCAAGTTTGATGATGATATTCACATTTACGTTTATGGTTTGGTGAAAACCCCGTAAGTTCATTATGCTCTTTGCAAATAAAGTTGGGAAACAATTAGATATAAAATATTTTGTGTTTGAATTGTGAATCTTGAGAATAATTTTGTGTCTCAAAATTTATGCATGTGAGTAAATCTTACTCCAAATCTTCACGGACTATGTCCGCAATTTGGTCTCAAATATACAATTGGTACTTTTGATATTGCTTTGTTCTGTAATTGGAAATTTAAATTAGATGCTAATAGAAAATTTAAAAGTTCACAACCAAAGTAACAACGCAAAACTAGAATAATTCCAGAACATGTCCTCCTCCATTTTTTGTCTTCTCCCTTCTTCCCAGGTTTGAGAACATAATGTATGTCTCTGCATGTTTTCTCTGTCCTCATATTCAAATTTTTTGTACTTTCTGTAACATTGACAAGTCAGATGACATCTTTTCTGATCAGTAGCCATAGTTGATCACGTTTTCTCTTTCCATCACTCTCACTCACATTCTTCCTGTAACAGCTGCAACACAGTACATGTAGACTTGCCAAAAAGTATTTGAACATTCTTCTATGGATTGTAATGTATTTCCTTTTTATTTTCTAACTGTGACATTGCTGAAAATATATGTGCTTCTATTTCTCCTGATTGTATTCGTGAAAATGCTAAGTCAGTATGTGTTTGAATTTTCAGGAATATTACAAGTTGCTAGCATCCTGTTCAGCATTTTTAATGCTTGAAAACGTGAAAGACAAACAATTACACAGTTTCACTTATAACTTTGTCATTTACCTGGCTTCAATGAACATTTCTTTCTTGTATTTGGACTCTTCAGTGCTTTGCCAATTCCTATTCGTTTAGCTAATTTTTCTTATAAATTTGTAGAAAATTTTACTATAAAGTTTATTTAATCCTTGTAGCTCATGTGGTAAAATTTTCCATTTTATCATTAATTTTGACTTTATTGATGATATATTTCCCTTTATAATTAAAAAATTAGGTAGATCACTAATTCTTATATTCCATTAGCTTTCATATCTATTTCAGATGGATGCTCTATCAGCCTTTTACACCATTATTAAACTGAATTTTTCTTAATAATATTTTTTAGTACTTTCAAAGTTTAAGTGTTCAATCATTTAAGGCACCAATCCCTATGAAACTTATTTTGTACATAATGAAACATAGAAATTCAACTCTATATTCTATATACATTGGCTAGCCAATTGTATGATTTTATTCCCTTTTTTCAATTATATTTTTATTATCTTTAAGTAGTTGTACAAAGGCGTTAACATTCAACAAATGATTTTATTAATAAAAGGCATCTTGATTGGTGTCACCCCTTCCATCATTTTCCTCATCCCTCCCAACCCAACTTCTCCCCCCCCTATTTTCTTAATTTTGTAAGATATGCATTAAATATAATGATTGCATTTTATCCCCCTTTCCGTTCTTCATTCCTTTACCCCTCCCCTCTACCTCCCCCTATACCTTTCAAATACCAGTTTTCTGGTATTAATTTTATTGGACTGTGAGTTCATTTTTCTAAGGAACTTATGTTTTAATATTTTTAATCACCCAATTTCAAATTTCTGAGCCAATATTATACACTTTTAAGTATTGTAAATGACCATAAAATTTAGAGTTTAGTAAAGCAAATCTGTTTTAGTTTTTTCATATAATTTGTGATCTATGTTCTTTTAATGAAATTGAGAGCATTTTTTTAACATTTAAAAGGAGTCTAACACCGTAATTAGAATTACGTTAAAACTTAACCTTCCTCTTTAGAGGATTACTTAGTAACATTAAGTTTTAGCACTTACCAAATACTCCTTAATACTCGAGAGTTTTGGTACATCACTGAAAGCTTTCAGTCTTTTTTTGATATTTTTCCTATAGATTTTCATATGTAATCAAATTTATTTTTAAATATTATAACTGTTTTTGTATCTTGACATCTATCATTTGGATGGTTTTTTCTTTTCATATGTAAATTGTTATTTTTGGCAATGAAGGCAATCTATAGATTTTATATTTTTATCTCTTACCTAATGTGTTTATTTAATCTTCCAAATTACAGTGAGTTTAAAAACAGAATATTTTGGACTTTCTAGATACACAGTCAATTAACATGTAAATAAAGTCACTGTTTTTTCTAATGTTTATACTGATTATTATTACATAAAAATAGCTGGATTTTGCCAGAACAACATTATATAATGAAGCTGGCATACTTGCTTGCCCTATTTTTTAATTTTCATGGACATGACTTTTAGTATTTCATATGCATCATATTTGCTGTTATTCATATTTGTTAATACATTTAGGAGTTTCTTATATTCCTGTTTTACAGTGTTATTACTAGAATTGGCTCCTGTATTTTTATCAAATATCTTTTCAGTGTGTACTGTTAACATTTTATGTTGTTTCTCCTTTAATTTGTTGATGCAATGAATTAGAATATTACCTATTTGATATTTCACACATTTCTGCAGTAAATCTGCAGGGAAATCTTTTGCTACATTGTTGGATTTCATTTACTTACATTTCATTTAGGATTGTTTTATTTGCATTCCCAGGTAAAATTGTGTTTTTTGGTATGCTGTCTTAATTGAGTATTGTTATTAAAGTTGTGCTAGCTTCAAAATATATATGATTTGGTAAGGTTTCATTTTTTTCACTGTTCTGAAGTGTTTCAAATAGCATTAGAATTGTTATTAAAAATAGCTAGTACTAAATTGTCAAGCAGTAATTCCACTAATTCAGGTGATGTGTGAGTGTGTGTGTGTGTGTGTGTGTGTGTGTGTGTGTTTTATAGGGCTTGAACTCAGTGCCTCATCCTCTTATTTGTCTTTGTGATTCATAGCTGGTATTCTACCACTTGAGCATTTTTGCTACTTAATTGGAGATGGAATCTTGTGGACTTTTCTGCCTGGGTTGGCCTTAAACCCTGATCTTCAGATCTCAGCTTCCTAAATAGCTAGAATTAGGAGCGACTAGCTTTTAGTGACACTTTTTTTCTCCCCTCCCCGAACAGGTGACACTTTGATTTTGGATTTTAATCATTTTTCTGATTTATTTTTCAGTGGAACTTGATTAATTCAAGCTTTTTGTTTAAAGAAACAATATGTATTCTGTATCAAATATAAACTTCAAATTTGTCTCTATCATCTAGCTTATTAATTGTATTATTCAGATGTTTTATATCCATGTGTATTTTATACAAATGAGAACTGACGATTTCTGAAAATTCTTTAATAAAATTATTACCTATAATGTTTTAAAGTTCCTTTGTATGTATTAAAAATTAGACCAAAATATACATTATAAGTGATATGCCATCTATTTACCACCACACCAAACTGACAAATGTCACTTGTATAGAGATAAAACCTATCATGCATTTAGTATATGAAATCTTGCCCATGTTCAGTACATAAAACTATAACTAATAGTAGTATCAATTTCTGTGTTTTAAAAAAGTTTCCACATGACTTATTATTTTTTATGTGTTTATTTTGGTAGTTTTTTTTTCTTTTATTGAGACAAGTCTCTCATTACATAGTTCTTACTGGATATAGAATGTACTATGTAATCCAGCTTAGGCTCAAACTTGTGATCCTCCTTCCTCAGCTTTTCTAGCAAATCAACTTCAAAACATGTGGAATTTATTTTAGTTTTTGTTGTATGTATATTTTTCAGCTGGAAAAATTGATTCAATCATAACAATAGCATTAATTTTTATTAATTTTTAGTACTATAATGATGTTGTACAAGGGGGTTGCTGTTTCGTGAGGTAATGAGCAATGTTACTCCTTCCTTCACAGTCTCCCAGTTTTTTCCTCCTGTCACCACCCACAAGTTGTATAGTTCATTTTCAACATAGTGTCAGGTGAGTATCATTGCTGAATTTATGCACCCTTTGCTCCTCCATTACTGTGCCTCCCACCCAGCAGTAGTTTTTAAATAGTAATTGCTATTCATTTCTGATACTCCTGGCACTTTGGCTCTGCTCAACCGTAGCCTTGGGGACTGAATGAGAAAAGAATCTCAATTCATATAAAATTTGCATTTTGGCTACAAGGAGGCATATATGCATACCCACCTTCCTCCAAAGTCTAAACAGGACATAAACCTTATACTTGTATACTAGAATTGTTACACTTTCTGACACCCAGGGGATGTCAGTCTAAATCTAAATTCCTAGATCTGTTTCAAAAAGTTGAGAGATAGTAGTGTACAAAAAATTTCTGCCTTAGGCAACAACTCTTATCTCCATCACCTATCTATGCTATCCCATTAGTCTCCAAATCATGAACTACATGTTAAATCATTTCCCTGGCCTAGGGCCTGGAGATCCTGCTTCCTTAGTTCATACATCCTAAGGAATGAAGGAAGACAGCAATCATCACTCTTATGGCTTTGGTCCATTGACTTTATATTGTGTCATAGTGATTTGGGGATATACCAAAACCAAAAGCTATTCTTTTGTTTCGTTTTGTTTTGTTTTCTGGCAGTGGGGCTTAAACTCTGGGCATTATAGTTTTGCACGGTTATTTTGCTCAAAGTAGCATTCTAGCACTCGAGCCATAATTCCAGTTCTGTTTTTTTTCCCTGTTTAATTGGAAATAGCATTGTCATGGACATTTCTGCCCAAGTTGGCTTCAAATCATGATCTTCAGATCTCAAGCTTCTGAGCAGAATTACAGGGGTGAGCCACCAGAGCCCAGCTAGAGCAAGTTTTAAGTCTGGTTCTAACTCTGGTTTAGTGATCAAGGATATAATAGTGTGCTAATGGGAAGAATATACAAAAATGTAGACTATTGTGTTCACAAGCTAGGCCTTTATTTGAAACTTTCTTGGCTCATGGACTAGAACCAAATTTCATATTATTCCATTTTAATATAATGTATACATATATGTATATATATATAACCATATATTCACACACACACATACACACATCTCACCAACTTCCCTTGCATAAGAGGGAAGTTCAATTTTTAATAGGCATCAAATCAAACTGTCAAGATCTCTATTGTCTTGAAGCTTGCTTCCCTCTGTGTGTGTGTGTGTGTGTGTGTGCGCGCGTGCGCATGTGCCCGTGAATGCCAGTCAGAGGGCTTGAACTAGGGGCCTGGATGCTGTCTTTGAACATTTTTGCTCAAGGCTAGCACTCTTCCACTTGAGACACAGCTCCATTTATTGCTTTTTGGTCGTTTATTGGAGATAAGAGTGTCATGGACTTTCCTGCCCAGGCTGGCTTTGAACCACGATCCTCAGATCTTAGTTTCCTGAGTGGCTAGGATTACAAGAGTGAGCCACTGGCTCCCAGAATTAGCTTATATCCTATTAGAATGAGTTAGTAATCACTTCTTCACGTTTACCCAGTCTAGATTCAGATCATACATGTTTATAAGGTGATTCATAATTCTCTCATATATAGGCTGAGCCAACGAGAAGCTGTACAGTATTTCTGAAAGTATTTTCAGAGGGGAAAAAGAAACAGTCTTCACTCTGATAATATTGAAACATATCATGATAGGTGAAAGCAGATTTTTTTTTTCTTCCCAGCACATTGTATGTCTATACTAGGTTGTGATAATTGGTTTACAATAAAGGAAATAAACAGTGAAAGGACAAACTAGATCTTGGGTGTGCTTCAGAATAGCCATTACTTGAATAGAAACTTGAATGAAGTGAGAGACTACATCATGCTCCTGATGCCTTGAGATAGAATGTGCCTTGCCAGAGGCTGAAATGAACAAGGATGAGACAGAGAGATTGACTCAGAAACTGAGTTATGTACCAGAATTTTGTACAGTCATGTGGACTACTAATAGGCATTTAGATTTTATCTGAAGGAGATGGGATGATAATAGTATTATCCAGAAATGTCACAATTATCTTATCCCACTCATTTAATAATAAGAATTGAAATGCCTCTTTTATGATCTGGTAAGATCTTATTTGTGTTCCATCTATGTTTTCCCATTGGTCTATGTGTCTTTTTATTTGCACTTTAGGATACCTGGGGAGCTCAGTACAGCAGATATGTTAATACTCGGTATTTGTCAGCCAGTAGTTATTCTACCACCTGGATTTGAAGTCATAATAAACATTCATATTTCTAAAACTCTGGAGTTTCACAGTATTTTGTTGAATGAGATGGGGAAAGTGTTAATGCAAAACATCCTAGCTGGGAGATTTGTAATTTAATATTTGTTTTTACTCTTTTTTAAAAAATAAGTTTTTTATTGTGAAAATACCATACAGAGGGGTTACAGTCACATGAGCAAGGTAATGAGTACATTTCTTATCAAGCATTGTTACCTCCTCCTTTGTTTTTCCCCTCCCATCCCTTCCCTCCCACCTCCACAACTATATTCCCTTCTCCCCTACCCAGCCTAAATTGTAAAGTTCATTTTTCGACATAGCGTCTTGTACATCTCATTGTTGCAATGGGTCCATCTGTATGTAAACAATTTGTTTTTTTCCCTTCCGCTCCCCAAATTATGCCAACATCAAATACAGTGAAAACGGGTTATACCATGGGGCAGGGACATACAAAGCAACAAAAATATCACGTGGTACCTTATAAATACGTTAGAAACAATAGCAAGAAAGAACAAACCACTTGTGAGCATTGTAATTTAATATTTTTAAAATAATTTTAGAAACGATCAGGGATATTGTGAGAAGGAACTGATATTAATTGTTTAATTTTATAGAAAATGGCTACATAGCAATCAGACACTTTTAGGATTAGGAAGTTACCTGCGGAAACCGAAAAGTTAAGGTATGACAAGGTCAAGAAAAGCAAACAGAGACTAAGTACTAAATCAGTAAATATAGATATAAAAAGTTATTTTTTATTGTGTTTGAACAACTCAACTAAAGGATGTAATATGGTATGATTATTGTAGTCTACTTTGATATAACCTTCTCTAAAACAGATGAAAGTTTATCTGTAAATTAGTTGAGACTTAACACTAAACTACAATCACTTACATTAATGGGTTTGTGTGTGTATGTGTGTGTGTGTCTGTGTCTGTGTGTGTGCCTGTGTATCTGTGTGTCCATGTGTTTTGTGTGTGTGTGCCAGTACTTGGCCTTGAACACAAGGCCTCATACTTTCTTTTGGATTTTTCCTTCAAGGATGGCATTCTAACAACTGTACCACACCTCAACTTCCAGGTCTTTGTGATCATTGGAGGTAAGATTTTCATGGAGTTTTCTGCCTGATCTGGCTTCAGATTGTGATCTTCAGTTCTTATCCTCCTGAGTATCTAGAATTAGAGATGTTAACTACTAGTGCCCAATTATGGTTTTGGAATATAGAAAGAATCCAAATTTCTTTACCTTCACCAAATTCCATATGCATCACTTGTTTTGTCATTAAATATTTATAATGTTAAGCAGGTAGATTCATTTTAAAGGTAGGAATAATCACCAAGGAAAGCTACACAGGAAGTTCCTAAAAAATGATCTTTGCTGTCATGGTTTTATTAGTAGTCATTTACAGATCATAAAATGTGGAAAATTGGTTTTTTAGGTGCAAGACTGGGATCCTATGAAGCAAACATATTGTACTTATACTCTCAGTAGACTTCAAACCAATAGCAATGATAAGAGATGAATATGAAATGTTGCAAAATAAGGTGAAAACAATGTGATGACTAGATTTTAGAGGATATATTCTGTCAATCCTGGTATTAGGCAATGGGCACTGGGAGGGGGGGGCAGGGGGAGGGGGAGACACACCAAGAGTCAATTCCACAGAAGATTTTCATTGTATCGAACAAGCAAAGGAGTTTCTAAGTTGATGATTTTTTTAGCCCTGATATGGCAAATAATATGTTATTATTTCATTAAAGTGCAATTACACACAATAAAATATATAGATATTATGTATATAACAGTGACTAAATTTCCCAGGTTTCCATCTCTTTTTGATAAAAACAAAAATGTACAATAAATAAAAAGCTTAGTTTTTTTGGTTAGTAAAGACATTTTACATGATTCAAGGCTTTTAAAATTTATAGAGAATTGTTTTGAGACAACATGTGGATATCTATTCTGGAGAATTGTCATAGGCACTCAGGATAAATATACATTTTGCTCTTACTAGGTAAAATATTCTATATCTTCCATACCTGGTAAGTTTTTAGAATTTGCAAATGTTTACTTTCCCACAGTTTGCAAATGTTTGCTTTCCTACAGTCTTCATACCTAACATCTCTATTGTTAAATGTTGTGTAATGAAGTCAATAATAGTTATTGTATAACTCTTTATTGCCCCTTAATGTTGTTAAAGTATACTTCATATATGTGTGGGATATGGGGTTTATATACTCATGTTTATAGTTTTGATATCTTCTTGATTAATTGGATTATTAATATGCAATGTCATTTTTTTTTGGTCCAGTCGTGGGACCTGAACTCTGGGCCTGGGCGCTGTCCCTCAGCTCTTCAGCTCAAGGCTAGCGCTCTACCACTTGAGCCACAGTGCCACTTCCAGCTTTTTTCTGCTTATGTGGTGCTGAGGAATTGAACCCAGGGCCTCATGCATGCAAGGCAAGCGCTCTACCACTGAGCCACCTTCCCAGCCCCAGCAATGTCATTTTTTAACCTTTTTTTTTAACTTAATGTCCATTTTGTCTTATATTAGTATATCAACTCCAGATTACTTTTGTTTACTATTTGTAAGGAATATTTTTCTTAGGCTTTTTGAAAAGCTATTTGTGTGTTTTTTCTGTTTTAAATCTCTTCAAATCTTTTTTTCTATTATCTTCAATTCGTTGTACAAAAGACTTACATTTAATAAAGGAGTTTATGAGCTATTGGTGATTTTTATAACTAAAATGAATCTCTTCTTTTTAGGACTTTCCCTTTCTTCTTAGATTCATGTACTATTTATATAATTGAATCACTTTTAATTAATTTTGTCATTCTATATCATATTATCCTCATTGTTAGGTAGGTGATGAGTGCCATGTATCTGGATCATTTTGTTAAATGATTCCTTAGTTGTTTAGAAGAGTTATACAATTGGACTCCTCCCCTAAGTATAATATCCTTTAGTCAATTTGTCTATCTATCTATCTATCTATGAATACAACCATGTATAGGTTTTCATGTATGTTTGTATTTCAGTTCTAACTTATACATGTGAATAAATATGCAGCAATGAACATGGATGTGCATGTTTCTTTACTGTATCTTGACTTGTAATATTCTGGGTAGATACCAAAGTATAGGATCTCTGATCATAGAGTAGTAATATGTTCAGTTTTTGGAGAAATCTCCAAACCACTTTCCAGAGTGGTTACACCAGTTTACATTCCCACCAACAGTGTAATAGGGTTCCTTTTCTCCCATGTCAACATTTGTTGCCAGTCTTACTGGAGTGGTATAGAATCTCAGTGTTTTTTTGATTGTTTGTTTTGTTTTGGGTCATGGGGCTTTAACTCAGGGCCTGTGTACTGCCTCTGAACTTTTTTGTTCAAGGCTAGTACTCTACCACTTTGAGCCACAGCTCCATGTCTGGTTTTCAAGTGGTTAATTGGACGTGAGTCTCAAAGCATTTCTTGCCTGGGCTAGATCTGAACTGTGATCCTCAGATCTCAGCCTCCTGAGTAGCTAGGATTACAGGTGTGAGCCACCAGTGACTAGCTCTCAATTTTGTTTCGATTTACATTTCTTTCATGACCAGGGATGTTGAGCATTTCCTCATGAGTTTATTGACTATTTTTCTTTTTGCATTTTAAAATTATTTTTAAGTCGTTGTACAAGGTTTATTGACTATTCTTACTTCTTCTGAGAAGTTTCTACTTAGCTTCTTCATTCATTTATTAATTGGTTTATTAGATTTGAGGGTTTAGTTTCTTGAGCTTCTTTAAATGGTTTTGAAATTTATTCTGGATATTAAGCTCTTGTTTGATGTATGTCTGGTAAAGATCTACTCTCATTCTGTAGGCTATCTTTTTAACATCGTAACTATGTCTTGTACGGTACAGGAACTTTTTACCTTGATATAATCCCTTCAATTTGCTGAGCCTCTGGAACTTTACTCAGAAAGTTCCTGCCTCTGTCAATAAGTTGTAATGTTTCACCTACTCTTTTTTATAGTAGTTGCAAGATCAAATTCAAAGTCTTTGATACATTTTGAGTTGATATTAGTGCAAGGTGACAGATAGGGATCCAATATCAGTCTTCTACATATGGATCTCTCGTTTTCTCAACACCATTTGTTGAAGATGTCTTTTCCCCCAACATTTATTTTTGCTCCCTTGTCAAATATCAGAGACTATATTTATTGTTTCTAAGTTTTCTAGTCTATTATATTGATCTTTAGGCCATATACATATATATATATCATATCAATGAAATGATAGTCAAAATGAACATGGACATCCCAATTGACACAGAGAAGGGATTTGATATAAAAAAAGAAAACAAAATTCTGAACAAATTAATATGACTATTTACTGGAAACCAGCAATAACAATTATTTTAATGAAGGTAAAAGCTAAAAGATTGATTTCACAATACTGAAATAGGCGTTGGGAAGGTGGCTCAGTGGTAGAGCGCTTGCCTTGCATGCATGAGGCCCTGGGTTAGATTCTTCAGCACCACATAAGCAGAAAAATCTAGAAGTGGCTCAAATGGTAGAGCGCTAGCCTTGAGCTGAAGAGCTGAGGGATGGTGCCCAGGCCCAGAGTTTAGGTCCCACAAATGACAAAAAAGACCCTGAAATAATAGAAAATTATTCATTTTACCATTTTTATGGTAAAAAATCAATCAGATCAATTATGCAAGAGAAAGAAATAAACGGCATCTAAATTAGAATATGGTGTCACATTTTCACTGTTAAAAGTTATCATCCATAGAAATGGATGGATACAGTGTGAACAATGCAGCAGTGGTACTCACTAGACACTATGTAGAAAATGAACTATACAACTTGTGGGTAGGGATGAGAAGAAAAATTGGGAGAGAGCAAGGGAAGGGGTAACATTGTCCAAAAAAATGTACTCTTTACCTGACTTTTGTAACTATAATCTCTTTGCAAATCACCTTTGTAACAGCAATAAATATTAAATTAAAAGAAATCACCATCATCTTATATATCTGAAACTCATAATACCACTAAAACTTATTAGAACTAAAAAATGAATGTACAATTTCAGTATACAAAATCAACACTCCAGAACAGTAATAATGCTGTTTGAAAATATCTAGTTACCTGAAATAAAAACCAAGAAAATGATCCCATTTATATAAGCTGCACAAAAATAATATTGAGGAATAAAATGAACTCAGAGTGACAAATTATAAAAGCAAATTTATGAAACATGGATGAATGGTAGTGAAGAAGGTGAAAAAGCATGCAAAGACATCCAATGTACATCATATGAAAAAATCAATATTGTTAAAATGTCCACATTACTGAAAGGTTTATTATATAGTCAATGCAATTTTTTAAATAAAAATATCAATTCATAGGACTAGAAAAATTATGAAACTTACATCGAGTTTGAAAAATCTCAATGTTTTATTCAAGGATATTTTTGAGCAAAAATAATTAAGCAGACTTCAAAAACACTATCTGACTTAATAACACACAACAAATCTATGGTTACTAATACAGCATGGTATTGGAATAAAAACAAATACAAAGACAAATAGGATAGAATAGACACACTAAAAATAAACCCACATATTTACAGACTACTATTTTTTTGCAAGACTGCAAAAGCACAGTAAACAAAAGCAAACATAGACATAGTATTAAAAAAAGTTAATTAAAAAACTGTCAAAGCAAAGGAAACAACAGTGAAAAAAGAGGCAATGTTCAAAATAGAAAAAAATTATTTGGAAATATAATTATGACTAAAGGTTTGAATCTACACCATATAAAGAATGTCATATGTTTGATAGTAAAACCATATAATGAAAAGTTTAAATAGGCAATAGAACTAAATAGTAATTTATTACAAAAAGAGAGAAAGAAGTAGTGTACAATTTTTTTAAAAGGAATCAAAAAAACAAAAGGGATCAATATCATGCATGATTGGGGAAATGACAGTCACAGAAATGCCTATCATCCCAAACAAAAAAGATTCACTTTAGCCAGGAGCTGGTGGCTCATGCCTGTAATCTTAGCTACTCAGGAGGCTGAGATCTGAGGATCGTGGTTCAAAGCCAGCCCTGGCAGGAAAATTCCGTGAAACTCTTACCTCCCATAAACCACCAGAAAACTGGGAGTGGCGCTGTAGTTCAAGTAGTAGTATGCTAGCCTTGAGCTGAAGAGCTGAGGGCCAGCGCTCAGGCCAGAGTTCAAGCCCCATGACCGACCAAAAAAAAAAAGTCACTTCCTTTCTTTTTTTCTTTCTTTCTTTATTTTTTTATATATATATATATATATATATATATATATATATATAATTGTAAAGATTCTGTATAGAGGGACTACAGTTACATGGTCACTTCCATTCTGTTGGTAGGAATGTAATTCAGTACAGTCGTTATAGAAAACAGTACTAAGATTCCTCAAAAAATTAAAAATGGTACTACTGTATGATCCAGTAATCACAATGCTGTGTATATATGCAAAGGCAATAAGTATGTTGATTCCATGTTCATTGTTGAACCACTCATAATAGTGCAGAAGAGGTAAAAACCTATGTGTTCCACCAACTGGAGGATAGATAAAGAAAACATAGTTTATATATTAAATGGAATGCTATTCAGCTATTAAAAAGAAATGAGTTCCATTATTTATAGTAACATGGATAGTGCTGGAGATTATTATGTTTAATGAAGAAATTCAGGCACAAATGACAAATCACATGATATCGTATTTTGGAATCCAAAAGAGTATAGAATTTGACAGTAAAAAGGGGTTTAGTAGATTCCAGGGAGTATAGATATTAGAGTAGGGAAGGGTTGATAAATAACTACTATTACAATTTTCTATTAGGAAAAACTTCTGATATGTTGTTTCAAAATAGGGTTACTATATACAAGTATTTCCAGTTCAAAAGCTAAAATAATAGGCTTTGAAAATTTCCCAAGAAAGAAATAACAAATATTTGAGGAGAGACAATTTTACCCTTATTTAAATAATGTATATACAAAATACAATATATATGTGTGTGTGTATACATGCACACACATTACGTGGGACTCCATTCATATTTTATGAATCAGTTAAAACATTCCAACTGGATAATAATTGTTAGTAATTAATGAGTTAGTTTTAATATTTTTCTATTTAAGGTAAGTTATAGAATGTTTGTTACACCTATCTCCCTCCCCCTCCCTTAACAATTTTTGTGTTTAGCTGTTTTTTTGTTATGAAATGATTTTGTTGTGCTTTTATGTGCTTTTGGGTATATTTTAAGTGTTTTACATTAGCATGAAGATTATGTCTAATATCCTCACTTCATCAAAATCTAGTTGGATTGATGTCAACATTATATCAAAAAGAAAAATCATTGACTGTTATAGAACTCCATCCTCTGCCCTTTAGTTGTTCCTGTCACAGAACAATTTACATTGTTATACATCATATGATAAAAAAATACTTGCACTTATTTTAAATGTATTTGTCTTTTTATACGGCACAAAATAAAAGTATACTTTTCATATTGTAATTTAGTGTTCATTTCTTCTAAATGTTTTGCTTTTGGTATCTGAATATTGGTAATTTGCATTTCAGTGGTTTCAAGTTTGCTATTTTTCTGTCCAATGTCCTCTCAGATGCAACAATGGTAAGTGTCTTATATCAGTCATTCACAAAACTAAAATAATCTTTGAACATGTGCTCTTCTTGGCACCTGCAGAAGACTCCCGTGCCTGGATACAGCTGTAATATTTTCTATAGCAATACCACTGCTTTGACAGGGAGGAGTATAATAAATTTACCACAAAACGTTCTACCTTTTGAAGAGATTTTTGGTGCTTTTTTGTGTGTGTGCCACTCCTGATGCTTGAACTCAAGGCCTCAATACTGACCCTGAGCTTTTTTGCTCAAGGTTAACACTCTAACACTTGAGCCAAAGCTCTATTTCTGGCTTTTTGGTGGTTAATTTGAGGAAAGAGTCTCACCAACTTTTTACTCAGGATGGTTTCAAACTGTGTGAACCACTGATGCCTGGCATGAAGAGGTTTTTTAAAAAGTCATTTGAAAGCTAGTTTTGTTGTTATAAATTTTGACTGTTTTCCAGAGCTCTGCTAAAGTAGGCCCAGCTACTTTCCAATAGTTGATCTGTTTCTATGAGATACAAGAACTTACAACTACTATTCCATTTTACTCATGTAGTATTATTTTATTTTAACTTGTGTTTCATTGACAGAAAATCATGTTACAAGCCTTTTTATGGACTTTAGTTGCCCTCTTTTGCCAACAGTTTGCTAAAATCGCCTTTTAAAATTTTAATTAGGCTTGTTATCTTAATATTATTTGTAAGAGATCTTGATATATTCTCAATATGTATACATTATAAGTATTTTCTCCTGTCTCCACTGTTCCTGATATATTTTCAAAATGGTGAAATTCAGTGAGAAAATCTGTTAAATACTTGTATTATCATGTTGTTCTTTTTTGCATTTAAATAATTTTTCATGGTGTTAAAGTGCAAAGATCTCTGGTTTTGTACAAATTTGGTTGTTTTAAGTTTCCAATTGTTGTGCACCAGTGGTTCTTCCTGTAATCTTAGCTACTTAAGAGACAGATCTGAGGACTGTAGTTTGAAGCCATCTAAGACATACAAATAGAGGAGTGAAAAGGCAGCATGAAGATTCAATGGAAAGGTAAGCCGGATTGCCCTGGTGATAAGCTGACAATTCTAGGTTCTTTTTTTTTTTTTCAGTCGGTTGTGGGGCCTGAACTCTGGGCCTGGGCGCTGTCCCTCAGCTCTTCAGCTCAAGGCGAGCACTCTACCACTTGAACCACAGCGACACTTCTGGCTTTTCCTGCTTATGTGGTGCTGAGGAATTGAACCCAGGGCCTCATGCATGCAAGGCGATCGCTCTACCGCTTGAACCACAGCACCACTTCCGGTTTTCTAGTGGTTTATTGGAGATAAGAGTCTCACAGATTTTCCTGCCCAGGCTGGCTTCGAACCGTGATCTACAGATCTCAGCCTCCTCAGTAACTAGAATTACAGGCGTGAGCCACCGGCGCCCGGCAATTCTAGGTTCTTTATAATACCACACTTCCAGGAAACCTTAAATTCAGTGTAGAAACTTGGTGAGACAGAGCCCATTCAAGTATATAAGGTTACCCTTGTAAAGAAAGATATTTTATCCCTCACATCATCTCTGAGTGCTATATTGTAAAATACCATCTTAAGAAACAACCTGTTAGCTGGGCACCAGTGGCTCACGCCTGTAATCCTAGCTACTCAGGAGGCTGAGATCTGAGGATCACGATTCAAAGCCAGTTATCTTCAATAAACCACTAGAAAGCCAGAAGCGGCACTGTGGCTCATTCAGCTGAAGATCGCAGGGACAGCACCCAAGCCCAGAGTTCAAGCCCCATGACCACAAAAAGAAAGAAAGCAAGAAACAGCCTGTTGTTCAAGACTGCAATACTCTGGCAGATTAAAATAACAAAAAAAATCTTTCTTCAAGTAAATTTTTAAAATTACATTTCAAAATTTTCTTTAAATAGTTGTACAAAGGAGTTGCCATTCAACAGAGACGTTTATGAATACAATGCCTCTTGATCAAAGTCACCCTTTTTAACATTCTCATCCACCCCAACCCTTCCCTCACTTTTTTTGTAGTTTTGAGACAATTTATCAAAGCTGCCTGTGTAGGAGACATCCCTGAGAGGTGGTTATAGAGAAGGACCAAAAAAGAAGTTCAAGCAGCAAGGTCGGTACTGGGTCTATGGCAGTGGAGGATGTGGTAGTCAGAGGTACTGCTCTCCCTTGTTGGAGTGAGTTCCATTGTCTCAGGGGCACAACAGAAATCAAGCATCAAATCTGTGACTGATATTTTATATGGATATCAGGTGTCTTCTTCTGGCGATTTGTGTTGGATGTTAGAAGGAACTGAGGACCTGGAGATGATGACCTTATTATATAATTTCCACAACCTCTTCCACCAAACAAGGAGGTAAACTCTTGAGCAAAGGGTAAAGGCACTGAATCCCCTGCCCCATTCTGAATTCCAGCATGTTTTTCCTGTCAGGAAGATCTGAGAAGACTGATTCTAGGCCTTATGAATTGCATGTTTTCCATACCCTCCATATAGGAAGGCGAGCTTCTAACCACCACCAGGAACTGTGTCTTACAATGTATTTGATATCAAATGAGTCTAAAAGCTTGAGCATAGGCCCTCCAAGTTTGTATCTTCCACTGCAGGGCCCGTTAACAGGGAGGTAAACTACTGGATAGTGACTGTCAGCACTGAGGTCAGCAAGAACAGTGCCTAGATCCACAGATTGGTGTTGGCCAGGGAATGATGCTCTCTTTGTTCCCTTGGTCTCTGGTGCACTTGGGTTCACTGATAGGTTTGGATGATTAGAGAATAATTGGTGTATTTGTAAAAAAAAAAAAAGGTAGAACCTGCAAAGGATATAATCTAATGCTTAAGCATCCTAAAGATTATGCCAATATGTCCTATATCTGGTAAACACTTTGGCAATGTAGCAAGATATAAATACAACACCAAATAAGTAGCATTTCCATAAACCAACAGTTAGAAAACAGAGAATGAAATCAGGGAAACAATTTTTTACTCACAATAGACTAAAATACCTAATAATAACATTAAGTAAGGAAGTCAAAGACCTCTATAGTGAAAATCATAAATTTTCAAGAAATAATTTGAAAAAGGTACCAAAAAATCAAAAGACCTCTCACATGCATAGAGCATTAGAAACAGTCATGGAAATCTGTACTGTCAAAAGCAATTTACACGTTCAATTCAATGCCATCAAAATCCCATTACGATTTCTTGCAGAATTTGAAAATCAATTATAAAATTCCTTTGGAGGGGTGCTGATTTTCTCGTCTAGATACTTGGGATGCTAAGATCTGAGGACAGAGGTTTGAAGCCTGCCCAGGCAGAAAAGTCTGATACATTTATCTCCTATTAACTAGCAAAATTCCAGAAGTGGAAGTATGGCTCAAATGGTAAAGTGCTAGTCTTGAATGAAAAAGCTAAGGGGGACTGGGAAGGTGGCTCAGTGGTAGAGTGTTTCCTGGCATGTATGAGGCCCTGGGTTCGATTACTCAGTACCAAATAAGCAGAAAAAGCTGGAAGTGGCTCTGTGGCTCAAGTGGTAGAGTGCTGGCCTTGAGATGAAGAGCTGAGGGACAGTACCCAGGCCCAGAGTTCAGGTCCCATGACTGACACACAAAAAACAAAGAAAGAAAAAAGAAATAGCTAAGAGACAGTGCCCACACCCTGAGTTTAATTCCTGGTACTGGCACACAAAAAGTTCCTTTAAAATCCTAAAAGATCCCAAATAGCAAAAGTAACCCAAGTCAAATAGTGATGCTAGTGGGATCATAATACCAAAATTCAATTTATAGTACATGTTTATATTAACAAAGTCAGCCTGATACTACTGCCATATAACAGTCAAGAAGAACAATGGACCAGAATGAAGACTAAAAATAAATTTACACAGCTAAAATAACCTGATTATTAGCCACCCAAAAATACCCAAAAACTCACTGTGTAAAGAAATCCTATCAACACATGGTGCTGAGAGTTCTAGTTATTTAAATGCAAAACAGATCTACTGTATATTTCTTTCTTTCACACTCTACAAAAGTAGACTCCATCCAATCTACTCAAGAGGCTGAGATCTGAGGATTGCTGTCTAAAGCCAGCCCAGGCAGGCATGTCTATAAAATAATTATCTCCAATTAACCACTAAAAATCTGAAAGTGGAGCTGTTTGTTAAGTGGTAGAGTCATATTCTTGAGCAAAAGAGCAATGGATAGTGCCCAGGCCCTAAGTTCAAGCCTCAGTTTCATCTTGATTTTCAAGATGACCCTATATTTTAAGGCAGAGTAGGAACCAATTCAATCACCAAAAGGCTTGCTTTCTTATGGTATATAGTTACTTTGCTTAAAAATGTTCCCCCAAATTCTCCAAGCTTTGTTTATTGCATAGGGTTATAAAAATGTGCATGGTGACATGTTATCGCTAGTTTTCTTATAACTTTCAAGAAGGAAATAATTTCATAGAGACTACTACTCTTTAATGTCATCTTTAGAAGAGAAGTTCTAAAGGAAAACAAAAGAGTTTGGGTAAGTTATTAGAAGTACAGGAGGACAATTTTCAAAGGAAAATTGCTACCTATGAATGCCATAGTGGAATAGTAAATTGATGTGAATTTTTAGATAAATAAAATTTGAGGTTTTTCATAACATACTACACTGAACTGAGGAGGTTAGGTGTAATACAGGAGGTCTGTTCCATGATCTTTCTGGGGACCTGTACCTGTGCATTCCCAACATTGGGCCTTTTCATAGGTCATTTCATGAAAGAGAGGCTAGCTGAGGTTTAGACATTCCTCTTTGGTCCACAGGTAGGTTGATATGTAAATGGTAAGATTAAAACATCTTCATCTTGAGACAGTGTGATGATATTTCTTAATAATCTTAGGCACCTAAAATGATTATGTCCATAAATGCTATTGCTTTTACAGCAGAAATAATAGATAAGTCATGTTGAGTGGTTCCTATTCGCTTAATACATCTTCTGAAGGTAATAAGAGCACAATTCTTGAGTTAAAAATGAAGAGTAAATTAATTCTTTGAAGGGGCGACATTATCAAAAAGCAATGTACTCTTTACCTGACTCATGTAGCTGTAACCCCTCCATACATCACTTTTATAATAACAATTCAAAATAAATTAATTCCTGTACCTATTAGGAAAATTCACTGCAAATTCCAAAAACATTAAATTTGAGTATTGTATGAGTCACTTGAACACCATACACCAGCTGTTGGCAGTGACGTAAGTTTTATGAAAGTTGTGAAATAAAATTAAGATATTCTCTATACTTTTGTTATCTTTTCATATAGAATATAGGAAGATAGGTTTATACTGAAACTGTAAAATATATAACTTGTAAATAATCCAGCTATATGTTAAGCTGTAAACTTCTAATATTGTATCTTGAGATTTTTAAAAAGTGTCATGCCTAAAAATGGAAAAAATAACTAGATATGCTGTTTATAGTTAATGCTTTTTCACTTGGGAAACATTACACCCAAAGGTGTATTCCATGTAGTTGAATACAGAATTGATATTAAATAGATATGACGGCCTTTAATAGGCCTCCAGGGTAAATTTCTTTGTTAGTGTATGTTCTAGGAGACAAATCTGTTGGTTTCATTTTGTTTATATTGCCAGAAGACAGCTCCTTTAGAAAAATAGCTTATAGCTGATGTGATAAATGAATATATTAAGTATATTGAATTAATGGCTTTCAGAACTTGACAATATCTTCTTGCAACAAAATACAGACTAAGAAAGACTGTGCTTAATCACATTTGTCTACCTGTAAGATGTTCAAACATTGGAAGATTATGATTGTCAGATTAGATTATTAGAAGGCAAGTAATATAAAGTGGAATACCTTAGTTGTACCTTAGAAAACACCTTAGCTGATGATAGTTGCCATACCTCAGATTTCTCAGCAAGTTTCAACTTTAAAGGTGTACCATTAGTTACATACACACACACACACACACACACACACACACACACACACACACACACACACACACCTTTACATGGGTTAAAGATGACAAGGTAATATAGATTTTTGACTAGTGGGAAAAAAGGCTATGATGTTCTTTTTTATAGTTACATTAAAATGGCAACCTCTCGAGAAACATAAGTAGACATCTGACATATACAGAAGACATAAATGCTATGTTTTGAAAGGAGAGATTCCAACTACACAGATCCTAAGGATTTGCATGAAAATTTTATTTTAAAAAATAGTGAAAATTCTCAGGTTGTCGTGCTTGTCTGCATCCCACTTACACAAATTTTTCAAGCTTAAGAACCTAACAGTAGTAACATAAACTAATAACATTAAACAACTACATAGTTTAAATTTATTTATTTATTTATTTATTTAGTAAAGGTGATGTGCAGAGGGGTTACAGTTACATAAGTCAGATAATGAGTACATTTCTTTAGCAATTTAAATTATTCCTTCCACTCTTCTTGCCTCGTCTTCATTTATTTTCTATTTTCTTCTCTTCCTTTTTGCTTTTGAACATTTTTTTTATTTTATTTGTGAAAATACTGTACAGAGGGGTTACAATTGCATGGGCAGGATAATGCGTACATTTCTTACCAAGCATTGCAGC
>NW_012267403.1:0-12410 GCF_000151885.1 Dipodomys ordii | reverse complement strand
GCTGCTGGCTAGCGATCAGATGTGTATTCTTGCCTTGGCTCTCCCTCTCCTGTCTAACTCTCTGTCCTGTGATGGCACACTTGGTGTGTTTCTCTGGCTTGGGACTGTTCACTGGAACTCTAAAACTGCTTTCTATGCGAGAGCTTGTTCAGATTCCAGCTTCTCCTCCGCCATCTTGTCTCGATCCTCCCCGCTTTTGAACATTTTTATGATTATTTCGTTGAGTTTCATAATGGTGTTTCATACACTACTCTCTCCATTCCTTTGTTGTTTTGTGAATGGTGTCTGGAGGTATTGTGCTACCTAGTTTGCTCATATTTAATGTATTTCTACATTGGCATTTACTCATTGAAGGAAATCTCATGCTTTGAGTTTTAGTCATCCAGTTGAGTTAATTACAGGAGGTGGTGTTAGCTGGCTTGACTTCCTGTCTCTTACGTTTGGTGTGGGGGTGTATCATGGCTCAGGTTAATCAATTCAAAATCCAACCAAATATTTACAAACAGTAGAAACCCCATACTAAGTAAACTTGCATAAATAATGATAAATGTCTTTTATAATAATTGTAAAATCGTTAGCTATGAAGTCTGTACCAATGCATCAGAGACCTTGAAGGGCCTGAAATTTTAGGAGTTGATGAGATAGTTTAGGAATTGAAATAATAAGATCAATATGGACTTGTAAGGGATGTGTATCATTATTTTCCCTACATCTGTACTACACACTGAGGTGAAAATAAACTGTGGGCATCTAGAATGCAGATGGATCATGAAAACTTGAATAGTACAGTGCATCATAACCTTGAAGTCTGGCATATAACACACATATGGCAGACATTTATAACATAAAGAGCTTCTATCAGAATTAGAAATTACCTATAAAGTAATAAATGAAGTAATAAAATTATGAAATTGGATTACAACAAATGCAAATAATGGATTGTAGTATACTTGTCAAATTATTTTCTTTTTCCTTTTTTGTCGGTCATGGGGCTTGAACTCTGGACCTGGCCACTCTCCTGGAGCTCTTCAGCTCAAGAAGAGTGCTTTGCCACTTGAGCCACAGCGCCACTTCTGATTTTCTGGTGGTTAATTGGAGATAAGAGTCTCATGGACTTTCCAGGCTGGCTATGAACCGTGATCCTCAGATCTCAGCCTCCTGAGTAGGTAGGATTACAGGCATGAGCCACTGGTGCCCAGCTTACTTGTCAAATGTTGATAAACATAAAAAAAACTATCCATAAAGAAGTTCAAGCAAATCAAACACTCTCAGGAAATAAAAATGGAATAAAATCATGTGCAGCAAAAAGGAGAGAGAAACAGAAAGAGAGGGAGGAGGGAGGGAGGGAGAGAAGAGATGTATAATAGAAAAATAAATTATAATTACAGAATATAATAACATTTTTAAAGAAACATGCATTCACAAATGCAGTTTAAATGTCCAATTTATGTCATTTTATAAATCTACCAAAGTCAAATAGCAATAACCATATCCTTTACATAAGATGGACTTAATGCATCATAAATAAGAAATTCTAAATCTGAGGTGGGTAAATGAATTGTAAATTGTTCCATGACCTTAAGTGTTGCTATTACCTTTATGTCCACAGGATCAACCATATTTGGGACCCATATGTTATCTTATATTTCCAGTTATAACATACATATATGAGGTTTCTTCTCAGAACACCTCCTCTAATAGCCTTTACCTGAATCTGAAACAGGCATCACAATAAACTGCCTTGTTTGGCCCAAGGTAAAAAGGATTTTTACCAGGTGTTGTTTTTGTGTTTTTGCTTCTTTTTTCTTTGTTTTGGCGGTGATAGGAATTGAATTCAGGACTTCTTGCTTGTTAGGCAGGCATTCATCCACCTGAGGTATTCCTTCAGTGCCTTCTTACATTACTTAGTTTTGAGGATGTGTTCTTGAATTTGCCCTGGTCTGCCTGGCCTGTGATCTTCCTAGGTATTGTCAGAGATGTCACACAAGCACCACTGTGCCCAGCCATTGTGCTTCTCTTGTAGCTCTGTTAACCAGTGTGTACCACAGCCAGCTATTAGTAGAGATTGAATCTGGTGTATTTCCTTTTCCGAGGGTTGATCTGGAACAGCCCAAATAAAGTTTGATCATTAATGTGCTTCTTGTGCTATAAACTTAGCCCAGCTAAATACTCTTAGTATACCGGTATACATTTTGGGCAGTATGTGGATTAGATATCAGGGCCTTGCACCTGATGGATAGGATTTCTACTGTTTGAGACAACTTTCTAGATTCCACCAAGTATTTACAAAATCTTCCACCAATGAAAAACCAAGGTACTTATCCTTGGATTGGTGTTTATCACCACATTTCCTGTCTATGGCCATCTACTCCATCCAAAGACATTGTACTGAGGATTGTTAAGAATCTTCCAGGAGACAGTGACCACAAAAGTGGACAGACTCCTCCCAAGGTTATAGAATAAAGTTAATTTTCTGATCAATTAACAACTTCCCTTTACTCTTACTCTACCACTAATATGAGAAAAATGAGTAATAGTTACATGTAATATATTTTGTAAAGCTCAATTTAAAATATATTTTGAAATAAATAATTTTTCTAAATATGCAAAATAAGATCAAATACCTGAAATGCTTTCATGATCACTAATATGAAGTCTTTTATCTTCACCTATTATCTTACACAGCTTAGGATCTCCTTCTGCTATTTAAGTGTAAACAAATGTTGGATCAGTGAGACATACTCCCATTTGACACTGCTGATGAAAATAACAACAAACTTTCCTCACTACACTCTACCAGGAACTGTGTCCTAGCATGTATTTGATATCAAGTGAGTCTAAAAACCTGAGTATAGACCCTCCAAAGTATGCATCTTCCACTGTCTTCTGCCCATTAATAGGGAGGTAAACTACTGCATCTCATTCTACTGCATATATTTTCCTAAATGCCCTAACCCAACTCAATTTGGTGTTATAAGAACTGAATCATGTTCACAGTTCAAGAAAAATACATCAGTTAGGGTCCACTACAGTCCTATCCTTAGGACTTGGTCTGTCAGCAGTAGCCACCAGGATGGGGAAGTCTTGGTTCTTACAATAACTTTCTTTATGGTATTCAGTTTACTTATAGTGATCAAAAAGTTCATTAACATTACTAAACACATTATCCACCTTGAGCAACACAAAATTGGCTTTTTCTTGTTGTGATGAATGGTAGGTGAACTTCTAATACCATCTATGTCACATTTCTTATCTAAAATCTTTGGTAAACCTTATACTCAAGCACCACACAGCATGTAACAACACACCCTCTGTATTGAGGACCATTTTTAAGACATATTCAAACATTTCAAAGTGAAGGCAAGTTTATAGTTGTTTCCTAAGTCAGAGACAAAAACCAGATCACTGTGCAAATTTACAATATAGTTCTTTAGTAGCTAATATAAATGACTGCTAGATTTGTTGTTATTGGTGATAGTTGCTTAGTTGGTTGGTTGGCTGACTGGCTTTTAACAATTACAGATTTAATTTCACTGTAATCTTACTCCCTTTGGATAAGAGGTTCAATGATATGCTGGATTATAGGATTTCCCCTATCATCCCTTCCCTCCCCACCTCCACAATTCCACTCAGGCTGATATTTCCAGGCAGAAAAAATGGCAATAGTCAGGGATCAGTTTAAATCAGTTGCTTAGCTAATATCCTGCCACCATTTGTACCTGATAAACATTGTTCTATTAAAAACAGTAAAAAGCAATCTGAAGACTTAGTTACTTGTTTAATGAAACAAAATCAAATGTCACAGTCAACTATAATGTTTCTAAAGTTCCCCGGTAAAGATTCTCTTTTTTTTTTTTATGAAATGGTATCCTGAAACAAAATTGCTTCAGAATTTTATATCAAGAAAGTCAAGTGATTAGAGAAAAACTCTTATTTTTAACCATACAATAATAGTTATATTCTCTTTCATCAAGTAGATTGAAAAACATGGATGAGTTTGTTATTTGCAACTGGTTAGGTAAATAAAGAATAAGGGAACACAGATATAAGAAAATGTAAACTAAAGAGCAGATATAAATATATGCAACAGCAGGTCCCTAATTGGGCAAACTCATGTTACTTTATTCAATTATTATAACACTGGTATGCAAACTGCACATGGAAAAGATTTTCAAAATTTTTAAGGAGAAAAATGTACATGAAGACTCAAAAGTAATTTCTTTGCTGGGTGGCAAAGGATACTATTTAATTGGGAAGAGAAATATAAACCCATAAGAGAAACATCAATTTCAAGTAAGTAAATGTTCAAGGTAGTTTATTGTTTATTTTTTGAGTTCGTCTTACGTAAAAGATTTTTTACACCTTTTCAAAGTTGTAGGACTCTTAAACAGAGTTTTCAATTGTTTGACATTCCTTAACCGCAAAACTCACTCAATAAAATTAAAACAAGTGAAACATTTGGGAAGTGGTGATAGTTTTCAAGTTACAAGTAATTTCAAACCAACCTTTTCTAATCCCTTCTAGAGTATCTCTCCATTTTGGATTAAACACCTTGTAATCTACCTGTGGATTACCAGACTGAAACATCCCCCCAACACACAATGCCAAGTGCTTCCTATTGTATTTCAAAGCCATTATATTCCAAAGAAAAGGTTTCCAGTTCTGTTCTTTAGAAAGAGGAGCAAATACAACCCATCCAAATCAAAATCTATTCAAATAATTTTTTCAGCAATGGAAAGGAAACCTGGGCTGTGACATATGCTAAGCCAATCCTCTACACTGAGCTGCACTCCTATCCCCTAAATATAACTGAACATCAAAAATATATAAAGAGCAAAAGGCCATCATTTGGCTTCATTTTACATAGGTAACTCATGACTGAATGCCTCAGAAAAAACTATGTTGTAAAGGTATACTCAGAAAATAAAACTGCTTTCAGCCACTACACAATCTGGGATTTAAATGTAAGTAAAGTTTAGATAAAATAAGTATTAGGAAAAAAGACCAAGCAGAGTAAATAATACCCATGCAGTCTGGAAGAAGATTAAGTACTGTACTCAGTGGCAGAAAAATGAGGAAAAGAGGAAAAATGGAATGAATCCAGGGGTGTTGGTAATGGTGATGATGATGGAAGTGGGAATGAGTGAGGCAGAGAAATTATACTGTCAACTGAGAGAAATCACACTATCCTAAAGCAAAGTATACCCTCAACACTCATTTTAAAATACTACAGGAAGTGCATGAAGTTTTTTTTAAATAATTTCAGTAAGAGTGGTGGAATCGTTAAAGTAGGCTCAAAATTTCTCTCATCAGTTGGTGTCTGTCTTCTAAGCAATGATGCAGAGATTGATGGGTGGTAAATCAGGAAAAGTTGTGATATTAACAGCACTACTGAGTTCTTGAGGTATCTGGTGAGCCTTAAAACATATGCTTCTGGTCCCTTCATCTCTGTAGACAGTCTTGAGCTTTACAGGTTATCCTGCAACAAACCTCAGACACAGTGGATCATCAGAGGTGAACAAATACAGTTAGTCTCAAAGAGGCAGGTAGAATCTTGAATATACGTGAATACCCATGAATCCAGGGAAGAACTGCTCAGTTCTCTGTTCTGCTTCAGGAGTCTTCCCTCTGGGCAGTGCCACTCTCTCCAGGGATGTATAAGAAACTATATGCCACATATATGGGGATAACCACATCTTGGTTTTCTAGGTTCACCACCACTAGCTCTTCACACATTTTCAGACAAAGTACTCTATATTCTGTGTTCTTTATGAAAATGACTCTTCCACCCCTGTCCAAGGAGACCAGGATCAGGCAGAATGCAATTTTTCTCTGTCAGAGTAGGCTGAACCCAAAGCCATATGTATCATTCAATGCACTGTGACAGAACACAAGGCGCCGGTTGGTGTAGCGCACCACCAGGTCCCAGGCAAAGGTGAAGCAAGTTCACTTCCAGGTTCATTGTTCATCTCTGTGGAGCAGGCCTCCACATCACATGTTGTGCCCCTCTATTTCTGGCAGGTGGATATCCTCTGTCCCAGTATCCTTGGTCTGCTGAGCCTGGAGGAGTAACAACCACTGCTCTTTGTACACAAGGGCCACCCATGTGACAGGGATCAGTGCATTCTGCTCAATGACTTGTGCAGAAGACAGGTCAGAGATTCTGTAGGCAAGCTGCAGCTACTGGAACACTGGCATGAAGGCTCTGCCTTGCTTGGTGTCTAGGAAGAGGTCCTTTCTGAGTCTGTCTTCCACCTGGTGACCCACAAGTCGACATCAGTCTTCAATGATCTTTCGGGACCCACCCATGTGGCCTGTAGGAACATCCACTTTTTCAGCATGTTGTATACATCTATCTCCACTCCATCCACCAAGAGCTCTAATCAGGCAATGAGTTCTTTCATCAGGTCTACAGGGATTTCTAGCAAAAGTTCCATAGCCCAGAGTTCAAGCCCCACGACCGACAAAAAAAAAAAAAAAAAGGTTTGAGGTGGGGTTACTTTCCAGAGAAAAACAGATGAAAGCTACACAATAGGAAAGGAAGAAATCAGGTTATGCTTATTTTCAGATGATGTGATTCTATGTTTAAAAGACCCCTAGCCTCCCCATCCTTAGTATTGCTTTTTAAAAAAGCTGTCAGCAATACATCAGGGTACATATCCAACATGTAAATCTCAGCAGCTTACCAACACAGAACCATTAACTTGATAAGGGATAAGAGATAAGGGAACAATCTCATTCACAAAAGCCATCAAGGAGAAATGAAATGCTCACAAATAAACCTAACCTGGGAGATGAAAAATCTGTACAATACAAAACAAAGACAATTTACACAGTTTTATAAAATTGTAAAAAGGATGTCATTAGAAGACAGACCTCTTAATGGCTATAGTACTGAGTACAATCTACACATTTAATGTAATTTCCATGAAAATTACAATGACTTGCATAAAATAGTAAGAAATAAATAAAATCCCCAAATTCACAACCCCAAAATTTCATAAACAGCAAAGGATAGAATGGGTGAATATAGTAAATGTGCTCTCTGTATATGTGTAAACTTAGTAATGAAACATGTTAACTTTGGCTTGGTCAAAGTGAGTCGGGATGAAGGAAAGTGACAGAAAGTATGAGTGTAATCTAAGTATATTTTCAGCTATATCTGGATGTATCAATATGAAGCATCACTGCGCAAGTAATTGATGCAAGCTAAAATGTGAAATAAATACAATAAATAAAAGGTTATGAATTATATGGGAAACTAGCAGAATGGTATATGCACGGTATCATTCATTTGGAACCCATCACTAGATAACAGATAAGCAATGATGGCTATGTTCACACCATATAATTATTTATTTTGCCTTTAACCCTCAAAAATATTATAATTGTTTTTAGTATTTAAATTTCTTTACATCATGCAACAATATGTCTTTTTTGGCATACTATTTACATATTTTTTTTTCTGGTTGCTCAAGGTATCCTCTGTGTTTTCCAGTTGCTTTCCCCTGATTTGTGTTAGGTTAGAACTACAGGATAGATTAATCACAATATTTTAGAATAGACATATCCTTGGGAAAATAAATTACAACTGGCTACTAGTAAATGAAAAAATTCAAATAATATCAGAATTATAAAATATGTATTATAAATGACACCATGTATGCACAATAGTTCACTATAGATTTTTCTGAACAATTACTCACCCACAGTATTAATAATGTAGGACTGATGCACATGTATCTAGGAATATAAACTTTATAAAAATAAATCATAAATCTATAAAGAGACCAGCAATAATTAACTGCATTGAACTAAGAAATAGTTCAGAACTGGTGTTTTATTATTAAATTCTGTGGCATTGGGTTTGAACCCAGGACCTGGTGCATGCTCACTAATCACTGTACCACTTAAGCTACACTCTCACTTGGCATACTGCTGAATTGTAATGAGTAAATACTAAGTAATAAGTAAATACTAAGTCATTTAAAACAAAACAAATGTTCTTTCAAACACACTGTACAAAGCAATTACAACTTCAGTACAGGCACCAATTAAAGACTGAGCAACAATAAAAATACAGGCCAATATCTTTGAAGAAATAGATGCAAGAGTCCTCAACAAAATACTAGCCCTTGTAATTCATGCAAACCAATACCCATGATGTCAAATCAACAGAGTGAAGATCAAAAGAACATGCTTACCTCAGTACAGAAAAGAGATTTTATAAAAATTTCACTATGCAAATTCTGAACAAATTAACATGACTATTTAAAATAAGCCATCAATAATAACTATCTGAATGAAATAAAATACTAAAAGATTTCTTTCAAGAAATGAAATAATACAAAAGTATCCACTGACCATTTCTTTGTTTCTCTAATAAATGACTATATTTATTACTTAATTTAAAACTGCATTATATGGTTTTTGCTATCATATTTATGGCATTCTTCATATGGTATATATTAAAATCTTTTGTCATAATCATATTTTCCAAATATTTTTTCCTGCTCTGTACACTGACTCTCTTCTCTCTGTCATTTCTTTTGCTTTACAGAAGCTTTCTATTTTTCTGTATTAGTACTTATTTTTGCTTTTGTTTACTGTGTTGGACTCTTACAAACTTTTTTCCATTGCTACAGTTATTGTGTTTTTCCTTTGTTTTTAAATAGGGATCAATATCATGTAAAATTAGGGAAATGCCAATCTACAATGAGATATCACCTCACCCCAGTTATAATGAATATTATCCCAAACAAAAGTGGATCACTTCCACACTGTTGGTGAGAATGAAAATTAATATAGCTGCCCTGTCACTGCTGGGGACCCCCACTGAGAGCTTGTTGCTGCTCACACCAGACACAGAGGCCCCTTGCAAGGTCTCCACTAGTCAGCTCAACACCAACTCCAGAACCTGTGAATAATCCATTAGGGACCCTTCCCCTGGGGAGCCAGCTCTCTGTGGTGACCCAAAGTTCCCTGATTCTAATCCCTTCCTGAAAGGGAGTGATCATATCTTAAGGTAGCAAAGACACAAACTTTTTCTACACTTTGCACGTGTACCAGGGAAAGATTCTTAGTTCACAGCTCCACTCCTGCACCAGAAAACTACAAATCCTAACTCCCCCAAATCTCTCCCAACCAAGCTTGAGAGTGGGATTCTAAGTAACAGCCACACTCCCATGTCAAGAGGGTATCTGTTCAACCAAGCCACAGGGAAAGCTGACCACTGCAAGGCAATCAAGGCTCTGTCAAGAAACTGAATAGTGGACATTGAGGAAAAACAAACTCACCCAAAATGGAAATCTCTTTTTATTTTTATATTTTATTTATTTCTCTTCCTTCCTTCCCCAGTGTTGTTTTGTTACTTTTAGATACAGTATGGTACTTATTAGGCTTTTTCCTATTTATGTGCATAATTAATTCAGGTATATTTTTATTATTCCATTTTCTATTTCTCTATCGATGTAATATTTTTAATTTTATCATTGCTTTTGTATATACATAATTTCTTTTCTTTTTATTTCTTTTTTCTCTTTTCATCTGAATTTTGGTCTTAGTTTCCTTATTTCTGGTCCTTACCTTCTATATATTCCTCTACTCTTATCTATGCTTCCCTCTATTTTTCATTGTATCCCTCATTTTTTTCTTTTAATTTCACTTTAACACATTTCTCTTCATTCCTGACACTTCTCTCCTCCTTCATTTTCTTTAGTATCCTCATCCCAAATTGTTTGTATCCGAGTAAGACTGCATTTGGTTCCATTTTGACTGAGCCTAAATGTCTCATCTTGTTATCCTTTCTGTTCATACTGTTTATTGCTGACAATAGATCTGTTCACTGATTACAATTATAAGTAATCCCCATTGATGAATCACAAAATCCCTTCCCAAACAAAGAAAAGGAGAAGTAAAGAGAGGAATATCTATCTGTGATTTTGAACCTCTAATGTTTGTGTAACTACAGTGTTGGGTTGGTTTTTGCACTAAAATTGTGTTCTCTTGTTGTATTGGAGTGGCTTTTGTTTCAAAATGGGCAGAACATAGAAACACAAGTCAAAAAACCTCAACTCCCACTCAGAATAAACAGGCAATAAAGCAGTCATTGAAATACTTAGAGGATAGCTCTCAAAATGTTTTAAAAACACTGCTGGTAAATATGCTGAATGCAAAGATTGAAATCTTGCACAAGGGTATTTGTGAATGTGATGAGGCTAACCAAAGTTTAATAGAGAAATTCAGGAATCCACAAATAGAAAGCTGAATGAATTCCAAAAGAAGGAAACAGACCAGACATCCCACTGTCACATTGTAATCTACATAGGATCAATAGAGTCCAAAGAAAGGATCCTTAAATCCACCAGGGAGAAGAGAACAATCACCTATAAAAGAAAACCAATCAGAATAACTATATATTTTCAGCAAAGACTATAAGACACAGAGATCCTGAAATGAGATATGCCATGCCCTAAAGACAAACAGCTGTCAAGAAGAGTAGTATACCCAGCTATGCTGTCATTCATAACTGAGGGACAAATAAAAACCTTCCACAGCAAGGAAACATTTAAACAATATATCTCTACCAAACCAGCATTATAGAAAATACACAAATACCTTCTACACATAGAAAACCATCAAGGACATAACAGAGAAATGGCCCTCAAACAGAGAACTAGGTAATCACTGCAAGGATTGTCAAGGCACAGCCCCTAAAAGGACAGATAAAATGGCAGGAACTAACAAACACTTCTCAATACTAACTCTCAACATTAATGGACTTAACTCTCCAATTAAACAACAGATTGACCAGTTGGATCAAAAAGCAAGACCCACCTTTCTGCTGTCTTCAAGAGACACATCTTGTCCCTCCAAACAAAAATATTCTGAAAGTGAAAGGCTGGAATAAAATCTATCACGCAAACGGCCCCCATAAACAGGTAGGAGTTACAATCCTAACATCAGACAAAATGGACTTCAAAATAAAACTAGTCATTTAGCCAAAGGCAATGCCCATAAATATCCCAACTTCTTTCTTTAATGAAATAGAAGAAGCAGTTCAAAAATTCATATGGAACAACAAAAGACCCTGAATAACAAAAACAATCCTTATCAGGAAGAACAGTGATGGAGGAATATCTATACCAAACGTCAAACTCTATTACAAAGCTATAGTGCTCAGAACAGCTTGGTACTGGCACAAGAACAGGCCTGAAGACCAATGGAATAGATTCAAAGACCCAGAAATGAGCCCGCAGATTTATGGCTACCTAATCTTTGACAAGAGATCCCAAAAAAATAAGATGGAAGAAATTGGCTAAACATGTAGAAAACTAAAGTTAGACCCTTATATCCCCTTGCACCAGAATTAACTCCAAATGGATAAAAGGCCATGAAGTAAAAGCAGATGCCCTGAAACTACTACAAGAAGGAATAGAAGGAACAGGGCTCCTTGCACAGGTGGAAACTTTCTAAATAAAGACCTAGAAACAAAACAAATCAAAGAAATGCTGGATAAATGGGATTGCATTAAAATGCAGGGCTTCTGCATAGCAAAGGACATAGCTAGCAAGATCAATAGAAAGCCCACAGATTGGGAGAAGATCTTCACTAGCCAGACAAGGGCCTCATATCTAAAATATACTTAGAACACAACAATTTAAATCCCCTAAAACAAATCCTTAAAGAAACAATGGCCTCATTAATAAGTGGGCTAAGCAGGGGATCACAACAGCCCAATTGCTAAGTGCATATGATCACATATAATGAAGCATATTGAAATGACTCCCAAGAATCGGAAAAAAGAGGTTCTTATTATGTACAATATGCAGTTATTTCTATTTTTTCTGTTTTAGTTTTCTGTACTCCTTGTCTTGTATATAATACAGATAAGATCTGCGGAAGGGAAAGAAATCATAGAAACAGCAGGACAAAGGATAAACTAATGCAACAGTGATACTCACTAGACACTATGTTGGTAATGATATTTACAACTTGGGGAGTGAGGAAGGGCAAGTGGAAGAAAATGAGGGAGTGGGTAAATAATGTTTAAAAAGAAATGTATTAATTACCTTACTTGCGTAAGTGAACATTCCTGTTCATCACCTTGAAAGTAAAGATATAAAAAGGTAAATTGTATGAAGATTCCTCAAAAAATTAAAAATGACACTCTTACATGATCTTGTAATCCTGATGCTGTGAATATAACCAAAGTCAACGACATTAATATATTCATTTCATCTTCAAAGAAGAGAAAACGAAGAATAGAAGAAGGAGAGGAGGGGAGGAAGAGGAAGAGCAAGGGAAAGGAAAAGGAGAGAGATGGAGAAGGAAAAGGAGAAAAAGAGCAGATGCAAAAAGGATAAGGGGAGGAGCAGAAAGGAGAGGAGAAGAGGGAGGAGAAGGAGGAG
>NW_012267402.1:2557845-2559303 GCF_000151885.1 Dipodomys ordii | reverse complement strand
CATCCACCTATAAAGGGAAAACAATCAGAATGACTGCAGCTTTCTCAGCAGAGACAATTAAAGCAAGAAGAGTCTGGAAGATGTTTGCCATGACTTAAAGACACACAACTATCAACCAAGAATACTGCATCCACTAAAATTGTCCTTCATAATGGGAGCACAAATAAAAATGTTTCACATCAAATAAATATTAAAGCAATATATCTCCATAAAACCAGTCCTACCTGGTCGAGAGCGCGGAGAGGGATGGAGTACGGCCTGCTTCCCCGGGACATCGGTGCCTTGTGGCCGCAGGCCTGAGGCTGAGCAGAGGCCCCAGGGATCGGCCTGTATGCAATCTTTGTCCCGCAGACATGGGGGGGCTCTCGCCGCAATAATTGATAGCGATGGTGCTACACGTTGCCGGGTCCAGACAAAGGCCTCGCCCAGCTGCCAAGGACGCAGCGCCCTTGTGTGGTGGCGGGCATGGCGCAGCCAGGCAACCATGGCGGAGGCTTTCACGGGCTGGAGGACGGAGACCGCAAGCGGTCTTGGAAGCTCACCAGCATTCCAGGCTGACGATCTGGGACCTGGGGTGACCTCCCTGCCCACAGAGAGGCTGCACCCCGCGACAAGGACATACGAAGGCCCTAACAGGCCTGGCAGGTGAGCATAGCCCCGGATGGCTGCAGGGGCCGCGGTTGGCAGCCCGGGCGGTTGGGCTGGTGCCCGCAGAGAAACGGTAGAGTGATGGCCACGGGTGACACAGGTGCCCACCGGAGCCCACCAAGGTTTGCGGGCCGCTGGCAGGCCTGTGTTCATCATATGGAAAGGCTGCTCTCAGCTTCCCCAACCTTCTCAAAGACGATCTTTCGTCCATCTGGCATTCCAGATGAAAAGAGGTTGCCGACCTGTGATAAAGGAGACGCAGGAAGTCGCACCTGTCAACGCCATGGGTTTGTAAAGACCATAGAAACGTCTTCTGGAAGTGACCTGGGATGGCGGTGTGAGACCACCTCCAGGGGACACAGCCAGAGCCGCACTCCTCTGCGCTCATCCGTTCTGTGGTTGGAGGACATGGAACAGAAGACCTGGGAGAAGGAAGAGGGGACCAGCGAAGACATTTTCCAGCGACAGCCATTGATCTGTGTGCAGCTCATCACCTTTGCTGCATGCAGAGCTGACTGTGCTTAAGGACCTTGGATATTCTGAATGCCTGATGTGTTTTAAATGCCATTTTGAGGGGAGGGAGAACGGTTAACCGCTGGAGTTGTAGGTATGGTGCTTATGCCTTGGTACCCAGGTGAAAGAAATGTAAAGAGGCCACGCCAGTGCTTACAGTGAAGGGTAACATTGTCCCATTTTGTTCTACTTTCTTGTGTGCATAGTGTATATAAAGGACAAAGGAGTCCTAAGTTACATCTAGTCTTTCTAGATGTTAGAGAGGATGCCAGGTTCTGACAAAAATAGAATTAGTAG
>NW_012267402.1:2557299-2557730 GCF_000151885.1 Dipodomys ordii | reverse complement strand
CAAGCGGCCTTGGAAGCTCACCAGCATTCTAGGCTGCCGATCTGGGACCTGGGGTGACCTCCCTGCCCACAGAGAGGCTGCACCCCGCGACAAGGACACACGAAGGCCCTAACAGTCCTGGCAGGTGAGCGCAGCCCCGGATGGCTGCAGGGGCCGCGGTTGGCAGCCCGGGAGGTTGGGCCACGGGTGATGGCCACGGGTGACACAGGTGCCCACTGGAGCCCACCAAGGTTTGCGGGCCGCTGGCAGGCCTGTGTTCATCATATGGAAAGGCTGCTCTCAGCTTCCCCAACCTTCTCAAAGACGACCTTTCGTCCATCTGGCATTCCAGATGCGAAGAGGTTGCCGACCTGTGATAAAGGAGACGCAGGAAGTCGCACCTGTCAACGCCATGGGTTTGTAAAGACCATAGAAACGTCTTCTGGAAGTGA
>NW_012267402.1:2552990-2553918 GCF_000151885.1 Dipodomys ordii | reverse complement strand
TTTGGTGCTAGTCCATGGTCTTGAGCTCAAGGCCTCCTGCTCATTCGAATTTTTCACTCAAAGTTGGTATATTTCCACTTGAGCCACACCTCCAGGTCTGGCTTTTAATAGGACATAAGAGTTACAATGATTTATCCAAAGATGGTTGAAAAATACTAAAGTGCTCTCTTCCCATGGCTGTCATGATAAATCTCCTTTTATCCTGCTCTTCACTATGTCTGTACTTGGCATTTGGGAGTACATAGCCAGACTTAATATAGCTAGGACTCTGCACTTTGAGAGGGAGGGTGGTTAAAATCTGGTTTCAAAATGATCTGTGTCCAGCACGGAGCTGTGCCTTTCATTCTGTTAGACTGAGAAACAGGGAGACACAAGCTTAGTCCATAGTTTAGTTAACTTTGCATCCACTGATTTGATATTTCAATTGATATGTCAACATTGAACTGTAAATTATCTTGACTGTATTTGGACGGAAACTTTCCTGTGTAAGTCATTACAGTATTTATTCTCTGTGTCTCACAGTTCTTTTTGACAGTACTAGAGTTTGAACTAATGGCCTTAGGCTTGGTAGACTAGCACTTTTATCCAGTGAACTGCACCCCCAATTGTTTTTACCATAATTCATTGTTGAACTATCATCTGGCATATATGAAAAATCCCTGAGCTGGCCATAGACTGAGATCTTTCTACCTCTACCTCCTACATATCTGAATTTATAAGCATGCATCTCTATGCAGGGACTTCTCATATTCGTCTTATGTGTTTTTGACAACCCATGGCAGTGGCCATGGCATGTGTACTTGACATGCGCAAATTTAAAAGCATACACTTACATGAGTTTCACCCAAAGTTATTTGCAGTGAAATTGTTCTTTAAAATAACATTAGACTAAATCCAAAGAAAATTCTGGGAATTAAGATGAAAATCT
>NW_012267402.1:2549578-2550893 GCF_000151885.1 Dipodomys ordii | reverse complement strand
TGGGCAGGAGATTATAATCATGCATACAGAAATAACTTGCAACATCTTCAGGCTGCAGACTGCTGATGGTAAGAGTGAACTCTGTCCCACGTCCACTGCCACTAAATCTAGAGGGGATTCCAGATTGTAAACTGTTTGCAGCATAGATCAGGAGTTTAGGTGCTTTCCCTAGTTTCTGTTGGTACCAGCTTAACTCATTGCTAACACCCTGACTGGCCTGACATTTGATGGTGACTCTATCTCCAGGAGATGCAGACAGAGTGGATGGAGACTGGGTCATCTGGATGTCACATCTGGTACCTGGCATTGGAAAAGTGATAAATACATACATGGAATCAATAAATAATACATAGAACCAAGCATGCTATAAGAAAGCTTCATTAATAGCCAAGTATCAGTGACTACAACACATGGAGGAAATCCTCATCATTGTCTCTACTTACTTGGAATCCAGAGCAGCAGGAGCCCCAGGAGCTGAGTGAGGGCCCTCATGTCCACGCTGTGTTCTGACTGAGACTTATGCCTGCATCTGGGGTGAACAGCCTATTAAGAAGGTATCAAGGTGGTGACTGTGAAGAGTCTCTGTGAGTGAAATTGCTGTTAAGACATCAAACAGAGACTTACCTTTCAACTCAATTGTGGGTAGAGCAGACCCTGAATATCTCCTTACTAAGTATGACTCCACACTCTGGTTCTACTTCATTGTACACAAGGCACCAGGACTTGTACCCCAAGTGGCTCTGTGGTCACATTCAGGAAATTGCACCACCTTCCACTCTTCCTCAGTGGTTCCCATTCACCTGCTGCTTCTGCACAAAAACAAGATGAGATCTGTTAGATGTGGAGATCTGTTAGCTCCCAGAAGCCTGGGGAAATTAAGCTCCCAGGGCTGTCAGAACTGTTCCTGACATGGGCATGAATGACCTAATCCAGCACTCCATACAGGCTATACAGGCACTCCTAATTCTCAATGTTCCAAACCCAATAAAAAAAATTTCACCCACCACAATATATTATCTTAGAATAGTCATCATTTCGAAATAAAAATATACTTTATAAATTAATTTTTAATTATTCCTATAACAACTATGTAGATGAAAAGATCTGAATATTGGATAGAAACGTTGGATAAAATGATTCTTTTAAGCACAATATCTATCACTGAACAGTAGTAGGAATTATTTAACCTCTATATACAATTTTGACGCTGATACAATAATAATTTTTTCAATTAAACTTCTATTTCTTTGTTCTCATCTTTTGAGTAACTATATAATCTGGTCTCAAACTTACAGTTTAATTAATTAAAAGATAT
>NW_012267402.1:2543606-2544714 GCF_000151885.1 Dipodomys ordii | reverse complement strand
TGGTTAATTACCTGTAGAAAACTAAAGTTAGATCCCTATATATCACCCCACACCAGAATGAACTCCAATCAGTTCAAAAACCTTAGAGTCAAACCAGATACCCTGAAAACATTACAGGAAGGAATAGGAGAAACCCTAGGTCTCTATGGCACAGGCCGAAATTTTCTTAATAGAGACCCAGAAACACAACAAATCAAAGAAAGGTTGGAAAAATGGGATTGCATGAAGCTTCAGAGCTTCTTCATGGCAAAGGATATAGCTATCAAGATCAATAAGAAGCCCATGGATTGGGAGAAGATCTTCACTGGCCATACAATGGATAAGAATTTCATATCTAAAATATACTTGGGACTCAAAAAATTAAATCCCCCAACAACAAATCCTCAAAGAAACAACTGCCTGATAAATAAGTGGGCTAAAGACTTAAAGAGAAACTTCTCTGAAGAAGAAAGAAGGATGGCCAATAGACACAAAAGAAATGCAAATCAAGGGGCTGGGAAGGTGGCTTAGTGGTAAAGCACTTGCCTCCACAAGTGGCACTGTAGCTCAAGTGATAGAGCGCTAGCCTTGATCTGAGGAGCTGAGGGACAGCGCCAGGCCCTGAGTTCAGGCCCCAAGACCAGACCAAAAAAAAAAAAATGCAAATGAAAGCAACATTAACACCTCACCCGTTAGAATGGCTAATAAAGAACTCTAATAACAACAGATGCTGGAGGGGATGTGAACGGAAGGGAACACTACAACATTGTTGTTGGGAGTGTAAACTTCTTCAACCACTTTGGAAAGTAGTATGGAGGTTCCTCAAAAGACTCCACATGACGCTCCTCTATGACCCAGCAATCCCACTTTTGAGCATTTACGCAAATGATCACAAACAAGACCATACTAAAGCAACCAGCACCACTATGTTTATTGCAGCATTATTTACCATAGCTAAGATATGGAACCAACCTAGATGCCCCTCAGTAGATTGATGGATCAAGAAAATGTGGTCTATATACACAATGGAATTGTATGCCTCCATCAGAAAGAATGACATTGCCCCATTTGTTAGGAAATGAAAAGAGTTGGAAAAAATTATATTAAGTGAAGTAAGCCAGGTCCAAAG
>NW_012267402.1:2542492-2543556 GCF_000151885.1 Dipodomys ordii | reverse complement strand
GGCTGTTCAGTGTGTTTTATACCATTTGAGCGTCCAGAACCACCTTCATTACTGCTCAATGATCCATTACTTCAAATATGGAAAGGGATTCTTATTAAGGAATTGGATTTTTATGTTAACATCATAGAACTGTATCTGTGTTCTTATCTCAAGACTGGCAACAGAAACCTCTACCTTCCCAACTTCCTCCTCTAATCAGGCTGCATGCTCTGACAGAGCCTCTTTTACACAGGTCTTTTCAAAAGGTCTCTAGCTAGTGGTGCTGAAAAGGACAGACCATGTCAATCATGAGAGATTTTCTTCCATTTATTTTGAAGAGGCTCTGCAAGTGAAATTGTAATTAAGGCATCAAACAGAGACTTACCTTTCAACTCAATTGTGGGTAGAGCAGACCCTGAATATCTCCTTACTAAGTATGACTCCTCACTCTGGTTCTAGTTCATTGTACACAAGGCACCAGGACTTGCACCCCAAGTGGCTCTGTGGTCACATGCAGGAAATTGCACCATCTTCCACTCTTCCTCAGTGGTTCCCATTTACCTGCTGCTTCTGCACAAAAACAAGATGAGATCTGTTAGATGTGGATATGTGTTAGCTCCCAGAAGCCTGGGGAAATTAAGCTCCCAGGGCTGTCAGAACTGTTCCTCACATGGGCATGAATGACCTAGTCCAGCACTCCATACAGGCTATACAGGCTCTCCTAATTCTCAATGTTCCAAACCCAATAAAAAAAATTTACCCACCACAATATATTATCTTTGAATAGTCATCATTTCAAAATAAAAATATACTGTATAAATTAATTTTTAATTTATCCATAACAACTATGTAGATGGAAAGATCTGAATATTGGATAGAAACTTTGGATAAAAATGATTCTTTTAAGCGCAATATCTATCACTGAACAGTACTACGAATTATTTAACCTCTATATACAATTTTGATGGTGAAACAATAATAATAATTTCTTCAATTATACTTCTATTTCTTTGTTCTCATCTTTTGAGTAACTATATAATCTGGTCTCAAACTTACAGTTTAATTAATTAAAGATATAAAATCTA
>NW_012267402.1:2534170-2539967 GCF_000151885.1 Dipodomys ordii | reverse complement strand
CAGAAGATGGAAACTTGGTAATTTGTAGCTTACATTGTGCACTTTTATGTTTGAAACACTTTTAGTAATTTTGGTTTTAAGTTATGTTAAATTCATTGGACCTATTGGTGTTGGCGATTCTCATGAGAAAAATTTCAGCTCATATTCAACTTTTACTGTTTATTTCAGGATTAAAAGTGCTTATGATTTTGATTTATATGCCAAAAAGTGCTCATATATATGCAAGCCAAAAGGCTTTTGGTATTTTTCAATATCATCTGACTATGGCTATGACAGAATCATTCCCAGAGCTCAATTTTCCCTCCTTCTAAATACTTCCTCAGTCTCACAAATACTTATAGATACTTACTTCCCATGTCCATCCTGGTGGCCACACCTGTACAATCACATGTGCACACAAACACTTGGGAAGCAGGGGACACCAGAGCTTACCTCCCTATGCCTGTCCCTCCTCATCTCCCTTTGTTCTTACATGGATGCAGAGCATCAACAGTCCTGAGAGCTGAGCAGAGAATCTCACTTTATGAGGGGAAGTGAAGAGGCTTGATAATTCAACATAAGGTTAGACCCCACTGCTGATGGCTCACATCTATAATCCTAGCTATTCAGGAAGCTAAGATCTAAGGATAATAGTTTGAATCTAGTGTGGGCAGCAAAATCCAGGAGACTTAATGTCCAACTGATCAGCAAAAGTCTGAAAGGATTGGAGCTATGGCTCTAGTAGTAGAGCATCAGTGAAAAAGCTAGAAACAGCTTCCAGGCCCTAATCTCAAGCCCTAGTACTTGTGTTTTTTGTGCATTTCACTCACCATTTCGAGAAGCAGATCTCCCAGAACTACTTTTCCTTCCATGGGTTCCTGTTCAGTTATTTCATTTAGGGATTTGTATAGTCATTGACAGAAGGGATGTAATATTTTTGAAGTCAATAATCCTGAAAAAAGGCAAGGACTGGAGAAACACTAGGGCCATAATTGGGTCAGGTGAGAGGATCGAGAAAAGTATCCTATCTCTTTCATCTGTGAGGTCAGAGCATCATAAGGTGATAACTCCTTCACTGGTAGGATATCTTCTGTCAAGTCCTCCAAACTCAAACTACTGCTTCAGTTTAGAGAATTTGCTATGCTGCTCCCCAGACAAGCTTTGAAATAGGACAGCTGGGCCAAGCCCTACAGAGATGTTTTTGTTAAGGACTGTATCACTGTGGGAGGATTATATCTACTTTGCATGCAGTAATAAACCCCACTATCCTCAGCCTCCACATTCCTGATTTGCAGGGTGAAATCTGTGCCTGACCCACTGCCACTGAATCTGTCTGGGACCCCAGATCCTTGGTTGATAGCCCAATAGATCAATCGTTGTGGAGACTGTCCAGGTTTTTGAAAATACCAAGATAGAAGGCTAGCTCCATCACCATATATGAGGCTCTGACTTGACCTGCAGGAGAGGGAGACCGTCTCTCCCAAGGTGACAGGCAGGGAGAGTGGAGTCTGAGTCATTACAATATCGCCATTGGACCCTGAAATTAATATAAATGAAAAGTACAAGGTTATATGTGGTATGTAATTTTTCTGTGGTTATATATTAATTCCCAATCTTTTTCATGGTTTTTCTTCTATCCTGAAACCATTCCATATTTCAAAACTTATACAAATATTAGAAAGCATAAATGAGGTTCTAGATCTCATGTATACTACCCACTGTACAGTTGTCATAGTTGTCACCAAAGCTCAGAACCTGGTTCCATCTAGAATGTTCATGACTCTCATATAATTAACTTCACCTGCCTCATTCTAGAGGACAAGTTCTGTGCATCTAACCCATGAACAGAATACAAACAAGAACCAGTGGACCTGAGGGCTTACCCTCAACCCCCTTTTCCATCCTTATCTCCCTCTGCCCTTACCAGTGATCCAGAGCATTAAAAGGCCCCAAACCCAAGAACAGAGCCTCATTTTAGCTGGGAATCCAGTAGATTTGATCAGTGAACTCAAGGTCAAGAAGAGCCTTTATGTCAAACTAGGGCTGGAAAGTCCTCCTTGGGGAGCACTATTCAAATCAGCATTTGGGTGCAGCAGTGTGAGAAGAACAAAGTGGAGGGCAAGGGCATCTCTCTGGTGAAGAAAGTGACTTAAATTTCTTCTGTGTTTGGAGAAAGACCCACAACTATCAGCCTGGCTCCAGCAGTGTGTAGAAGGACCCCTCTCCCTTGATGCCTGGATCTGCAGGGAGGATGAGTTATACTGGACCCTGTCAACTTAAAACACTAGACGCCCAATTCAGTTGAAATGTGTGTCCAGGAGAGTGTTGGTGAAGGGTCAATTTGATTGGCCCTCTTCTAGTTATTATAGACAAAGATACTGTACACAGACTTCAATTGCCATCATTTCTCAAAAATTCTACCCAGGGCTGGGAAGATGGCTCAATGGTAGAGTGCTTGCCTTGCATGCATGAGGCCCTTGGTTCGATTCCCCAGTACTACATAAGCAGAAATAAAAGCCTGAAGTGGCGCTGTGGCTCAAGTGGTAAAGTGCTAGCCTTGAGCTGAAGAGCTGAGGGGCAGCACCCAGGCCCAATGTTCAGGCCCCACAACCGGAAAAATTTAAAAAAAAAAAAGAAAGAAAGAAAAGAGTTCTACCAAATACCACTGTGGTTTGAACTAGGTAAGGAAATCAAATACCTACTTCAGTTAATCTGACATCACTGAAACAAAGTTAACTTTTGATTAGCAAGTTATCAACAACTGTTAGAGATGTTCTTCATAAGCCAGATACTGGTGGCTCATGTCTGTAATCCTAGCTACTCTGGAGGCTGGTTCTGAGGACAAGGTTCAAAGACAGTCCAGGCAGAAAATTCCCCTTGTGACTCTTATCTCCAATTAATCATTCAGAAATTGGATGTGGTGCTGTGGCTGAAAGTGGTAGAGTGTTAGCCTTGGGCAAAAGAGCTCAGGATCAGCACCCAGGTCCTGAGTTCAATCCCTACAAGTGATAAAAAAAAAGGTTCTTCATATAAGGCCTAATAAATTAAGTTCCTTATGATCACTTGTGTCAAAACAAAATGACCCAGAGGATAAAATCCTCCTTACAGAGGGTAAACTAATAACATTTCTAAATGAAAGGGAAAATGGCAGAAAAAAACTAAATTTTCCATAGTCATTTTCACAATCAGTAAATATGGATTGCACTTCTTCAGCATAACTCCTCACCAGACTAATAACAGTATTCTTAATATTTTTCTCTCTTCTATAAGACAGAATGAACAAGAACGCCAGTTGCATGCAGTTAGTTAGTGAGACTATTGCAACATCTATTTTTTAATCTTTCTACAGAGTCTGCTCCTGGAAAAGTTATTAACTCTGTATTAGACCCTCCTTGTCCTGCCTGCATTCCATGTGGGCAGCCACAGCCAGGACTCCACACCTCATAGCAGGACCCAGCAAGAGCTGTTTTCATGTCTCAGTATAACAAACGCTCAAGATTAAGTCTTCTTTTAAGCTTTTATCAGGATCTACTAAGAAACTAAATGCTGGTTTAGAGTCGTACAGGGGAATTCATATTCCACTTACACCATCCAGAGCCTGAAGAGCATACATTTCTGTTGCTATTGGCCACTGTTTCTGTTGATACTGGCCACATTTTCTTATGGGGTACACAAAAAGTTTCTTCTATTAAAATTATTCTATAGCAATTTTTATTGTCACTAACTGATTACATACATTTCACAAATTTCACAGGATTGTGATATTTACAGTCACAAAGTAAGTGATACTTATAGTCACAAACACATTCTAACTTCGTGGGGTAAATTGTCTTTATCATGGTTCATAAAGTTTGTTAATTCTATGAGCTCTGACAGTACAGTTATTTCTTTCACATGAGGTGATATATACATTTCTTCCTTTTGCTTAGTGTCAGCTGTTCCCTCTTTCCTGCTCATTCCCTCCCTCCCATTGCTTCCATTGAGTTACTTAGTTCGTTTTGATCAATGTCCAGTGAAGCTGATAGGTCCCACTGTTGTATGTTTTCTCCTGTTTCCCTCTGTTTCTGTGTCCTCCTCCTAGTTTCCCTCTAAAGTGCATATATATACGATATATGTGGTGTATATTATTTTTAAATAAGTTTTTATTGTGCAAATACCGTACAGAGGGGTTACAATTAAATGAGCAAGATTATGAGTACATTTATCAAGCATTGTTGCCTCCTCCATTGTTTCTCTTCCCATCTCCCCCTCTTTTCCTCATTCCCCCTAATCCCCATACCCCCCTAGCACCAAGGTTGTACAGTTCATTTTTCAACATAATGTCTTCTACATCTCATTGTTGCAATGGGTCCACCTGTATCCCTATATAAACAATTTGTTTTTTCCCTTCCCCTCCCCAAATTATACCAACATCAAATACAGTGAAAATACAGGTTATACCGTGGGGGAGGGACATGCAAAGCAACAAAGAAATCATCTTATAAATATGTTAATTGTAAATTATTTCTCTTATTCCTTTGCTGCTTGCTTATGCAAAGAGAATGAGCAAACTCTTTGAGATACCAAAACTGGAAGAAAGTTCCAAACTGAAATTGTCAATCACATGGAAGGGGAGATGACTAACACAGGTAACTTCCCAATAGGTTGTAACTTCAATCCTGTATATGAGTTATAAATGATATAGCTCAAAAGAAATACTGAAATAGAAATCTTATCCTTTGATTCCCCACCCCCACCAAGGACGTGAAACCATAAGAAGACACATATATGACTAAATTTTTATGAATTTCTATACTTTGTATATGAATGTGTGTGGACTTGTGTGTGTGTCTTTGGACTTGAACTCAGGGTCTGGTCCATGGCCCTGAGCTTTTGTACTCAAGGTCAGCACTCTTCCACTTGAGCCACATCTCCATTTCTGTTCTTTTGTTGGTTAACTAGAGGAAAGAGTCTCTTGCACTTTCATTTTCTGGGCTGGCTTTGAACTCGGATCAGCAGATCTCAACTTTCTATGTAGGTAGGTTTTCAGGCATGAGCCACCTACACTGGCCTCTTGTAGATACATAAGCCTTGTAGAATATGGGGATTTGAATTATACCTCTCAAAACAGGACAAAGTATAACTTCAGGAACCACAGTCCCTTGCCACACAACCAGGCATAGAAAGGATTCATTCTCAGGATTGGAACATTGTGAAGTTGCTGATCAGTCTTGCTGGCCATTTGCCCTCAACTGCATACCAGGTGATGGTCTGCTCTTCCCATGTGTGGTGCAGTTGTAGAGGCTCAGTAGTGGTCATTGTTCTTGGCAAGTGGGATGCAGAGAAGCACCAGAAAATATAAAAAGATAATAAGTTAAAATGTTGCCATGGATTGGAGAAAAGCGATTGTTAAAAATCTCTCAAGTGACTAGGGATAGAAAAAAATTACCTCATCCCAATAAAAGATATAGGTGACAAAACTATTGTCACCATCATACTAAATGGGGAAAACTAAAATTATGAAATTATTTCCTCAAAAATAAGAATATATCAGCATAACCAAGGAGATGAAGGGTCCCTACAATGAAAACTATAATAATAAAATAAATAAATGAAGTGCACAAATATATACATACATACTTATTTTTTTATTTTACCTACATAGACTTCTCTTTGCAATGTGAATCCAAAGTAATGGCACAACCCTGACTCCGCAGAGTATGTAGGTATGTCACTTACAAGTCAGGAGAGGCATTATAAAGTCTGTGCTGAGGGCCATGTAGAGAAAAGAATGTTAGGATAAATAAGTTCTTCTCAGTGCCTTACAGAAGAAAAAAAT
>NW_012267402.1:2520868-2527120 GCF_000151885.1 Dipodomys ordii | reverse complement strand
GTGTGTGTGTGTGTGTGTGTGTGTGTGTGTGTGTGTGTGTCTTGGTGGTTTGCCAGTGATAAGTTGAAGAATAAGAGCTAGTAAGTCCACACAGGGTAAGATAGAGAAACAAGAGTCAAAAGCTACACAGAGATTCCCAAATCTCTTCATTCCAAACCCTGGTATTTTACTAAATATGAATCACTGACTGCATGTGGAGGGCTGAAGTGGTGCAGAAAAATTTATCACTATTTGTTGCATGACATGGTACATTTGGGAAGAACCAATGGCTCACTTTGTGCTTGTGTGGCTTGAGTACTGAAGGCTTGCAAGGTTGCTAATGTTGGCTTCCTGGACTCTGTCTGCTGGGAAAGTATTCGAATTAGTTTGAAAGGAGCTCATTGCTCTCCCAGTGGATTTGTCACTGTTCTTAGTCACAGCTGTCAAGTGTGCTCAGCACAAGATGATTTATCTCAGGATATGGATTTGTTCACAAACTATTGAGAAGTCTTAAGGCAGAAATTCTGGAAACCTTTCCAAGAGTGGAGTGGAAGATGGAGCCAGTAGGATGAACCCTGGCTACTGGGATTCTCTATTCAGTGATCTCTTGCAGAGAAGAGCTGTCCCTTTCCTCCTGCTCTGAGATTATAGCACCCAGTCATGAGTGCTCAGAATCCTCCTCCTGGCCTGCAGCTCTCTTGTGCTGTTTATATCCACATCTCACACTCCTGAGGATAAATCCAATCCATGAGTTCATGGACTGATTCATGTTTAATGACTTTGCTTCACTAATAAATACATTCCCACATTGAAACTCTGACTTAAAAAAATCTACCTCAACGTTTTATTACCACTACAAATAATAGCCAATTCTCTCAATTCAGTGCTGGGGACCCCAAATGCTTCTGGTGCCTAATTCATCTTCCATCATTGGTTAGAAAGTAAGCTAGGGCCTAAGTTATGAAGATGTGTTACTTAGTTTTCCCTTGTTGTGGCTAAGACCTCAGTAAAAACAATATAAAGGGCAGAGTACTTGATTGCACCTCTTAGATCATAAAGTCTAGTCTACCATGTGGGCAGAGTTTGGTGAAGCTCACCATATGGCACCAAAGTAACAGAGGAAATGTTTACTTGGTGGCTACATCTTTCTTCTCCTCTTATTTGATGAGATCTCAGCATTTTGGAAGGGGCTGTGCATAATAGGGTGGGTCTTCTCTCTTAGTCAATTCTTTCCAGAGAATCTCTCACAGCCAGGTCCCGAAGTATATCTTTTCATCTCCAAGTAATCCAACCTAGAGAAGCATCATAAAGTCATCAGAACTTTTTCTGTGTATTTAAACCTTTCAACGAAAATAGTGAGTATAGAAAGAAGATTATTGAGCCATATATACATGGTTTCCTCAAAGTCTACATGCTGTGTGTTCTTACATGTCTTTCTTTAAGACAGTATCTGCAAAGGATAAACTATGTTTCATTGGATCCCTGATAATTTCTCTGTGTGTGTATTAAAGCTGCCTGTTTATGCAGCTACATTTGGAAATTTATATGTATATATATACACATCTGTGTATATATGCACACAATAAATACATAAATCTAGGCACATGTTTTATAGATGACCCATGTAAACAAATACCAATATATGTATAAGTATGCCTATTTGCTAACTGTGAATTAATCATATTTTTAAAATCTTTACTGCCTATTAAAATATCATTTTTATGTCTCTACTTATACATTACTATATATTATTGTATATTACATCATATATTATAATAATATGGATAAAGTTAATGCTGTTCCTTACATGTTTCCATAAGTGAATTACATATTCATATATTTAGCAGCTTTTTTATTTTTACTTTTCCCAATTGCTGTTTAAATATCCATAGTTATGCAATTGGTTTTTAACAAAAATAGTATGCAATTAACCACTGGTACACAATTGCTAACAGTTATGTATATCAGCTATTCATGCTTTTATTTGGTGATGATACTGCTGGAGCTCCTTTAACTGTTGTGCTGCAGGTCACTCAGCTTGCCTCCAACATGAATTATGTTTGATCTTCCTCAGTGACAAAAGAGGCAGAGAATTATAGAGATCACGACCAACATCTAGGGTTTAAGGTACATAGAGAAATTCCAGTCACAAAATATCCACCAAAGAAACACAAGGGTATGAATTCTGAACATTCAACAGAGCTTTAAGCTGATTAAGCAAGTCCTCCAAAATGAACACTAGTCCTAAACTTTTTCACTTTAGATTTGTTTAGGAGATAAGACTAGGCTATGTTCTACCTATCTGTACCGCCTTAGTAACCATGACTATAGGAGATTATTTCAATGCCTAGATTCCTTTTGAGATAGCTTCTTGATAACAATTCGCCAGTATAATCTCAACTTGAATCCACTTCTTCTCCCACTTGTGGGGATTTAGGCAATATTTTGAATAATATTTAATCTTGATATATCCGCAGATTTCTAAAAAATCATTATTATTTTGAGGCTTGAGATCATATAATTGATAAATATTTGTGTGTGTCTAAATAATTTTGCCCAGTGAAGATCTCCTTAGCAAAAATAGACTTCTCCTAAAGTGTAGTTTCTAAAATCTTGTATGGATCCTTATTACCTGCATAAAGTACAGTTTGCTATGCAGTAGGTATCGGTATGTTCATAAATTTTGTCTGTGTTGTTGGGGTGAGCTAAAACTAACTCCATTTTTAATATACCAAGAGTTCTGCCCCAACACCCCTGAGAATCAAAATACTGGTTTCTCACAAGCCCCAAGGGTCAGGAAATATGCTATTTGTTGAGACCCCAGGAAATGTGGAAACTGTTTGGAAAGGTCTTAGGATTGTTGTGATCAGGTTATGTGATGTGTAGGCCTGTTTGATTATCAATATCCCAGACAGGATCTCAATAGCCCAGACAGGATCTGCAGCCTTGTTTGGTTATCAATAGTAAAACAGCCCAGCCACCTTTGCACTTCCAGAAAGGAGCAGCCTTATGTCTGCCCCCACAAGCGAGAATATCTGCCTGCCTTGTGTGGGGACCCCCAAATTTGTGTGCCAATTCAAACCAGAATGATAGGTTAGTTCAAACAGATACTATGAGGCAGACTGTAACCCCATTGACCACTGACATAAACATGCAATCCTTGTGTGTGCGCTACAATCCTGTTGGCCACCAACATGTGCCCAGGCTTGACCACATGAATTTTGCCTTTAAAAATCCTAGCTGAAGGGAGAATCAAGGTGGCAGTTTCAGCCCCTGAATCTGTGCTGCATCCCTAGTCAGTCAGCTATCAACTTCCCCAATAAAGTCATATTTTAACATGAGGCTTTCTTTACATGAGTGGTGGACTCTTTTCCCCATAACATGTATAAAACCAAGCACATGACAGGAACAACATAAGGAAAGGAAGTGATGATTTGGCTCATATTTTCAGAGATTTCAGTTCACAGTCCTTGGATTCCTTGGTCTGTGGTAAGACACAAGATCAGGTGGTGGAACCATCTAGCAGAGGCTACTCAACTCAAGGCGCATTAAAATCCAAAGGAAAAAACAACAAAAAAAAAAACCATAGGAAGTGTAAGGGCAAGATTAGCCCCAAAGACATGCCCACAAGTGATGTATTTCCTCCCACTGAGCCCCACCCCATACTCTTAACACTTCCTATAACACCACTCTATTGTTAACCCATCAAGGGGTGAATAAACTCAAATCCAAGAGTGTGAAGTAAACAGAGAGGAAAAAGTTACACCCAGAGAAACCAGGTCTCTGCTAGTTTTCAACAGAACACTGAACAACATGAATAAGTAGAAAACATGAATTTCTCTGAAGAACAAAAAACTGATTCACTGAAGAAAAGTTGTCCTTTTTCCTTCATTTGTACCATGTGACTATGCAGGTGGAGGAATTAGAATCTCCCCTGTTCTTGTTTGACTTCATTGTGAAGGCCTGGATGGTTGATCATATTGGCCTCCTCTAACAAATCTAGTGTCAAAATATGATAATTAGCAACAACAAAGAAACTTTGTTGATATTATCCGGTGAACTAGTTATTGTTTTGGTTTCAAATATTAAGTCTAAGAAGCAGAAAATGTTACATTCAGGAATACTGAATTACAAACTATTGGGAATCAGAAAATGTTACAAGCTGGAATACTGAAATACAAACTATTGGGAATCCTCAAGTAACAAACTCCTAGCAGTTTCAATAATGCCACTGTTGATAGAGCATCTGAAGGGTCCCTCATGCCTGTGGCTCAACTTTCAGACTATGAACTACAAAGCAGACAGCTACTCCTGTCACTCTTGCCACAGGAGGCTCACAGCCCTGCATACAGGAACCAGAGGCCTGGCCTCGTGGCTTGCAGCAACGCTTGTGTTGACTATATTCCCATGCTGGTCACATGATGGTTTGTCTGCTTTGTGGACACGGGCTGTTTCTCCCCCAATCCACATTCACATTCTGACATCATATTGCAATCTCACTTAGTTTTCTCACAGAAGATACCGCAGAGCTTTTCTTTACACAGGAAAGAAACTCATCGCAAATGACAAGGAAACAAAATTCACTAAGCACCTCCCTCATTGGCATTGGGAATGTACCTATAGTCCCTGAAGGACTAAAAATTTAGTTTTAATATACTTCTGTGTAGTTACTGTTAGTGTTATGCTCACCTTTGGTACTCAGCTCCACTCAAGCCTGGGCCCCCCTTCCATCCTGGAGTTCCCTTCATACAGCTGGCCCCTACCTCTCTCTGCCCAGATGCACCTGAACTCCAATCTACCTCACTTCCCATCCCTGAGACCCTACTGCTACCTGGATAGTCATGGAAGCCATGAGCTCCCTCTTGGGGGGAAATACACTTCCTCTAATGAACCTTATGATAATCTTTCTACTGTGTTTGCCTGCCTCTGCATGTTCCCCTGCATGGATGTGTCCAATCCTCTTACAGTTAGATTGCTGGCTTTACTGAGTGTGACACCCAGTTTTGGATAGTGATCACACGCCTTATTACTAGAATAACCATGCTGGTACTTGAAAATCAATGGTCTATCCCACAGCTCTGAACTCAGCTGGAGGATGTATTGCATTCAGCTTGACATATCATGTGAGAAAAATTCAGACTCTTCCAGGATGGTTTCTGCCCATCAAGTGATGGGGATATTCTGTCTTAGAGATACTAAAAGAGACACAAAGCTTGAGATCCCATAACACTGTCAATAGAATCTAGACACCGATCAAAGACAACATTAAATATGAAAGATACCCCTTTACAATAGTTTTTGAAGAAAAAAAATCACACAGGCTGACCAGGAATAGATCTTGATTCTATGCTCATTGAACAAGGGCTCAGTCTCAGACTTCTGTGACCTATGAACAGTATTACAGGACTTCATCACACTCCAGAATCCCAGAGCCAGAGCCCCAGAACACAAAAGGCCAGAGACCAGTGTGCAGAGTGCAGAACTGTATCAGTCCAAGATGGATTCAATCAGGAACCAGTGAAAGAACTCTGTTAAGGGCTTGATATTCATGCAGGGTTTGGGGACAAACAGAGAAGATGCTAGACAAAGTACAACTGGTCTTCCAGCTTCTGAACAGAAAACATAACATAGACTGTATGTATGAGCCAAAATCATGTGCATGATGGAAGTTTTATAAGTTTCCTTATGAAGGGAATAAGATCATAGAAGATCCTTGATGCTTATATTATACATTGTCTGTAGTACTAATTAATAGACACATATTTTTTTTCAATAGATACCTCATTGTTTACCTAAAGTCTTCTGGTCTTTATTCTTTCATGATTTTCTCCTGCTCTTTGTAGTTTGTAAGTCATCCAATCATCATATGCTCTTCATATCCACCCAGTCATATTGATCACAATATCTTCCTCCTCAGCTCATTCAGACAGTCTTCTCTGCTGATTCCAAGACCAGCAACACATGAGGGCTGCTCACCCAGCCAGAGGAAAGGTTCTAGTTCAGGGATCTATCACTGTGGGAAGATTATGTGTAGCTTGACAGCAGTAATACACTGCAACAGCCTCGGTTTCCACACTGCTGATTTTCATTGTGCAATCTGTGCCTGACCCACTGCCACTGAGTCTTTCTGAGATCCCAGATTCTCAGTTGGAAACCTCATAGATCAGGAGTTGTGGAGACTGCCCTCGCTTCTGCAGGAACCATTTCAAATATGTGTTTCCATTGCTATATAGAAAGTTCTGACTAGACCTGCAGGAGATGGAGGCCGGCTCT
>NW_012267402.1:2503214-2517998 GCF_000151885.1 Dipodomys ordii | reverse complement strand
TCTCAATCTAATTTAATCAGTCTCTGTTTGTTTGTCTCAGAGATTTTAGTCTCTACTTCACTTGAAGGAAAGAAGAGCACATGCAGGATGTTTGTACTGCTGCCCCAATGGATGAACCTGGCCAATGGAAGAGGTGACTTGTGGGAAGTGATTATATTATGGGATTGGTGGTTATACCACTGCTCACCAGAGGGTTAAAGATACTCATGCAGTGAGGCAGTTCTCATAATAGTCACCTGTTATCAAATGAAGACAACCATATTCTTGGCCAGCTCAAATTACAACTGGTTCTCTCTTTATTAACACAACATATTGTACCACATGCAAGAGAGTCTTCACAGTAAAGACAGATGAAGATTCAGCATATGGGAGGTTCTGCATCTAAAACTATGAGTTAAACAAACTCTTCTTTATTCATGGTTTAGGTCAGCTACTTTGTTAAAGAAAAGGACTGACACAGGTGTGTCATGTTTGTGTATGTGCGCACACACACATTTGTGTGAGTGTGTGAGAGAGAAATGTGGTTTAAATAGAAGTGCTCTTATAGGCTAATTGAAGAGTAAAAAGCATCTCTCTACCTGTGACACTCTTCTTCTAAATACAACTTCTTAAACCTTACAGAGATTACTTGGTAACTTGCTGAAAGGCAGATTCACACTCAGTAGATTTGAAGTGGATTTATAATATTGTATTTGTACCATGCTCTCAGGGATGCTTTTGATGATCCTGAATTCTGGATACATTCTGAGTAGGAAAGAAAATACTACTACATACATGTTTAGTTGTGTTTGCTTCCTTTTTGTCAAGAAATGTTTCTATTTGAGAATGGTCCCTTACATATTTCATGATAATATCTCTTTTTCCATGAATTAAGATTTCCTGAAACTCTTGCTATGGTTACAAGTTGCTAATAGGAAGAGGCATGTGTGTACCTGGTCTTGGGCAATGCTGTCCTGGATATATTCTGAGAGTTGGGTGGTAACTTCACTGGGTCATCAGCTGTGGGCTCCCATCTGCATAGTCTCTTCAGGAAATACATTCCCCAGCACTGTTCTCCCTCTCTGCTTTCCTGTTTATATTCTGAATGAGATGGGACATCTTCTAATCACATATAAGATTGGAAGGTGGAAGGAACTCAATCCTATTGATCCACAATATGCAAGGAACTTGGACAGAGGTGAGAGTGTGGACATACACCTTTCTTGTCTTTATTCTATTTTTAATATCTATAAGGAGTTGTATAAAATTATGTCCGTTAAACAAGCAAGTTGATAAATAAAATTCATCTTTACCTATCAGTCTTTCATCATTCTGCCCTATCCCTCCCAATCCAACTTCTCCATTCCATATAGATTTCCATGTGTAAGAATGCATGTCTGTAGGATATATGGAAGTCACTTCTGATTACTCTGATAAATACAGATATAATATGGGTCACTATGTAACTGTACCTAGTGCATGACTCCACAAGTGTCTTAAATGTATTTTATTTATTCACATATATTTATTTCCATTCTTCAGTTTGCATTTATTTGAACTAGACCAGAAGCCAAGGGTGCTTTTGATATCTGCTCTCTGAATAACACCTCTAAGATCAAGGACCAGAAAATATATGTTCAAACCTTCCGAAACCTGATGCAAAGTTTTAGTGATTTTTTTCTTGATATTTCCTGAAGTTATTTAAAAACTTTTTTCCACTCTACTTTCGAAAGTTTAAACAATGGCAGTGTAAAACAATAATATCATACTCAGTATCAAATTAAATTTTCTGAGAACTAGATTAAAATGTTGTATGTTTTGACATGAGAGTTGGAATTAGTATTTAAAAAAAATACATTTGCTGGAAATAAAATTCCCTGACAGGAAATTGATAAATGTTGAAGGTACTCAACTCACTTTTTTATTACATTATTTAGCATCCCCAAACATCATATTGTACTTCAAATAAAATTATTCCATGGCAATATAAAATTGAATTTAAAAAATTTTAACGAATATTTTTCTTTAAAAAAGTAGTTTTCTAAATGGTTTTCACAAGGTATTTTTCCTTGCCTTTAAAAATTTGCCCTGACATATCTAGAATGGCTTTGTTATTGACTGACTGCAGAATTGTAGGACAGACTGGACCATACATGAGTACAGAGCAATGTTCTTTGTAAGTCACAGAAGAGGCAGTGTCAGGTGTGTGCTGCTTGGGATGAGCAGGAGGACAGACAGTTAAAGTATGCAGTTGACTCCAGAACCTATCTCCCAATGCTTTCCAGTGACCTTACAAAGGGGGCTGCATCTGAAATGTTCTGTAAGCAGTTGAAGCACCAGGGTAAGCATCTGGGACAGCCCAGGCTCTCACTTCTGCTTCCCTGGGAGGTTTTTGTTATGACTGGTGTCACAGGGGTAGGTAACTAATTACCCTGCTGACAGTAGTAAGTGGCAAAATCTTCAGGCTGCAGGCTGCTGATGCAGAGAGTGAACTCTGTGCCAGATCCACTTCCATTGAACCTCCATGGGACCCCAGATTGCCAAGTAGGTGCAAAATAAATCAGGAGCTTTGGAGCTTTCCCTGCTCTCTGCTGCTAATAATGTAAATAATTGCTAATGACCTGACTGGCTTTGCAAGTGATGGTGATTCTCCCAGAGATGCAGGCAGGGATGGCGACTGGGTCAACTGGACATCACAATGGGCACCTGACATTGGAAACATTAAAACAATTAGTCACTTAATTAATGATATTATCCAAGTACTTCCACGAAGCTTCAAGCTGCTCTGTTAACACTAAGTGAGTAATCCCCAGCATTGTTCTTCCTTACCTGGGAGCCAGAACAGCAGGAACCCCAGGGGCTGAGCAGGGGCCTTGATGTCCAAGCTGTTTGCTGACTGGAACCTTCTGCATAGGGTGTGGACAGCCTATGAAGCCTTCTCAGGGCAGTGGGCTGTGCTCAGGGCACATGAAAATCAGCAGGGTGGGAAAGATTTAAAAGACATGGCTAAATGTGTAGCTTGGTGATCTTCATGAATTTCTGAGCTAGCAGTCTCCATATCTCTCAGGTAACATTCCTGTCTCCGATCAATAGCCCCAAAAGACCCCCTTCAAAGATAAGATGTTCCCTAAACCAAGAACTCATATCTACTTTAGTCTCTTCTGCTTCATAAACCTTGATGTTCTTATGCTATCGTCTCTTCCAGTTCAGAATAACATTTTTTTAGTAACTGGGTTAGAACTTGTGGTCCCAGCAGGTTCAGATTTGATGAAAGGAAACACAGTAAAGGGTGAGCAAGGCAATGAAGCCACAAGGAATGGAGAAGACATCCTTAGCATGGGAAGGAAGGAAAAACTGCCACAGACAGTGAAGGCAGAGCTCAGTGCGGATGGCTCCCACATCAGGACCAGCGTGTGGAGACACTGTCCATCCTAGTGCAGGATGTCACATCTGGGGAGCCACTAGAAAGACATTTACATGACAGTGAATCAACCTCTCATCATTGTGAGTCCAAGCAGCTGCTGCAGGCACACAAAATAACACTGCTCCTCATAGTCAGAAGCTCACACACAGGGAAAGTCCCTGCCAAAGTCAGGGTTCTCTTCATCATCCTTCACTAAATGAACTGCATGTGGATCTGGATTTGAGAGATTCACCAACTTCGACCCTGGTTATGATGTATCTGAGGCCTGAAATATCACACTTCTGACGCCAAAACAAGCTATAATGAATGTATAAAACTCATGCCTTTCTATTCACCTGCATTTAATGAGAAGAACTTTGAAGGTGGACCTGTCTTTTGATACACATCCACTCCTGGTGCACACAACGTCCCAACACCTTGGTTTGAGACCAAGACATTTTAAGAATGGCTATGTTTCAGGAGGAAAGAAGAGGGGATATGAGAGTGGAGATCAACTACTTCACAATTTGTGTAATAAGGGTGGGGGGACGGGGGGTGGGAAGATGGGAAGGGATAGGAAGGGTCAACAAAGGAGGAGGCTACAATGCTTGATAAGAAATGTACTCATTATCTTGCCCATGTAATTGCAACCCCTCTGTACAGTATTTTCACAATAAAAAATTAGCTTAAAATAAAAAAAATTGTGTAATAATACTGTTATGCCCTGAGCCTCAGGTAGGAATTATATTGATAAAGATCTCTTGTGTAGATGATACTAAAGCTACCAGCACATGTTTTTAATACAGCATTATTTACCCTACCTAAGATACAGAACCAACCCAGATGCCCCTCAGTAGATGAATGGATCAAGAAAATGTGGTATATATACAAAATGGAATTCTATGCCTCCACCAGAAAGAATGTTATTGCCCCACTTGTTAGGAAATGGAAAGACTTAGAAAAAAATATATTAAGTGAAGTAAGCCAGGCCCAAAGAAACATAAGTCCCATGGGTTCCCTTATTTGCAATAACTAGTTTATATCAGAGACAAGCAGAAAAGGTCAGCGAAATGAACCCCACGACAGGGACAAAGGTGTTTTTTTTCTTCCTTGCAATGGTTTCTAAAGTATTTAACAGGTTCCATGTAATTTTCTTGTATGACCCTCCCCATGGTATAATCCCTGTTTTCACTGTATTTGATGTTGGTATAATTTGGGAAGTGAAAGAGAAAAAACAAATTGTTTAAATTGAGATACACGTTAACCCTTGAGATGTACATGATGCTATGTCAAAAAATGAACTTTATAATTTAGGCGTGGGGTGAGGGAAGAAAGAGGGAAATGTAGTTGTGGAGATGGGAGGGCAGGAATGGTAGGGGAAAAACAAAGGAGGAGGCAACAATGCTTGATAAGAAATGTACTTATTACCTTGCTCATGTGATTGTAACACCTCTGTGCAGTATTTTCACAATAAAAAATCTTATTTTAAAAAAGATCTGTTGTGCACATAGAGTAAGAAACTGATCTGCACACAGGGATCTCAGGGTCACTATGTCATTGATGTCTCATATGCTAGCTGCCATGTAAACCAGGGCAAAGTGTTTTCTGTTTATTTGTTTTCCTAAAATGTCTTCAAAGTTCTGTTTAAAAGAAGTATTCTTATTTAATATGTAAGGTGTAACATTGATAGATTGTGACACACTGTAAAAAACACATATAAGCTATTTGAGATGAAAGGACTGTTCCTACCACAGACACTGCCTATGTGTAATCCTAATCACTCAGGGAGACACAGAAGGAATATGGAGATTTTCAGGTCAATCAGGACACACATGGATAAGCCCTGTCTCACCTGACATTGCCTTGCTTCATGGAGTGGTGTTGGCATGAGCAGCAGCAGAAATAGCATTTGTTCAATAGTTTTGTCTACCCCTGGCACTAAAATCAATTCTCTGTGTGGTTTGTGGTTCCTTTAGATATTCAAATGCTTCCTTAGTAGAAGTCATGAGATAGTCAGTGGATAATTTTATAAATGTTTTCTGTCTGTTTGGGACTCAGTAAGTATAGAACTTCTCCCAGCACAGCTATGAGGCTATTTCATGTTTTACCACCAGTGGAAGTTGAGATATTTTAGATCTATTAGTGACAGAGAGATTAGGAGAACTTAAATGTAACAGAGAAACTGGTAAGGGTAATCCTTTCCAAAGATGATGCCTGTGCTGAGGGAAATAGCAGGGGTCTACTTTGGATGTCTGAGTGGTCTGTGCATTTTCTGAGAGAAAATCCAATACATACTCAAGTCTCAGGGGAAGCCTTTGCGCATTGTGGTGCTTGTTTGCCATCTAATGGTAGGGTTTTGGAAGGGAAAAAATATTCTTCTAACCTGTAAGAGACAGGTGAGAAAAGGCTTCCATTAGAGGAGGACCAGAGGAAGCACACATGGAGAATAGCATTATGCAGAGTCAAACTTCAATTTGTAGCTTTGTTAAAAAATAATGGGCCTGTGCCAAGGAAACCCCTGTTTTCACTATATTTGATGTCGGTATAATTTGGGAAGGGGAAGGGAAAAAAGTTGTTTAAATAGGGATACAGGTGGACCCATTGCAACTATAAGATATACAAGACGTTATGTCAAAAAGTGAACTCTACAATTTTGGGGAGGGGGCAAAAGGGTAGATGGGAGGGCAGGGATGGGAAGGGGAAACAAGAGAGGAGGCAGCAATGCTTGATAAGAAATGTACTCATTACCTTGATCATATAATTGTAACCCCTCTGTATGGTATTTTCACAATTAAAAAGTAATACTAATGGGATTTTAAGAATCGTGGGTTGACACTTTGGAAAGTAGTATGGAGGTTCCTCAAAAGACTCCACATAGAGCTCCCCTATGACCCAGCAATCCCACTTTTGGGCATTTACCCAAAAGTTTACAATCAAGACCACACTAAAGCTACAGCACCACTATGTTTATGGCAGCAATATTTACTATAGCTAAGATATGGAACCAACCCAGATGCCCCTCAGTAGATGAATGGATCAAGAAAACGTGGTATATATACACAATGGAATTCTATACCTCCAACAGAAAGAATGACATTGCCCTGTTTGTTAGGAAATGGAAAGCCTTGGAAAAAATTATATTAAGTGAAGTAAGCCAGGCCCAAAGAAACATAGGTCCCATGGTTTCCCTTATTTGCAATATCTAGTATATGTCTGAGTCAAGCAGAAAAGTTCAGATAAGGTGATGTTAGGGAAATGAACCCTAAGATACTTATTCAAATGTTTTTTTTTCTTTCATGCAATTGTTTCTAACGCATTTATAAGATTGTTTCTTTGTTGCTTTGTATGTCCCTCCCCCACAGTATAACCCCTGCTTTCACTGTATTTGATGTCAGTATAATTTGTGGAGGGTAAGGGGAAAACCAAATCATTTAAATAGGGATACAGGTGGACTCATTGTAACAATGAGATGTACAAGTCGTTATGTCGAAAGCAAACTTTACAACTTTGGTGGGAGGGGGAGGGCCCCAGGGGGTGGGGGAGGGGGGAGGGGGGAGGAGGATGGGAAGGGATGTGAAGGGTAAACAAAGGAGGAGGCTGCAATGCTTGATAAGAAATGCACTCATTATCTTGCCCATGTAATTGTAACCCCTCTGTACAGTATGTTCACAAAAAATTAAAATTAAAATTAAAAAAGAAATGTACTCATTATCTTGCCCATGTAATTGTAACCCCTCTGTATAGTATTTTCACAATAAAAAAATTAAAAATTAAAAAATAAAAAAAGAATCATGGGTTGATTAAGCAATAAGGTTTTAACATCTGAATCATATAATTAACTTGCCTTATATCTAACAAACATATTCTATTAATTTGTTGATACTCAGAAACATTCCTATTGAAAAATCTTTCTCACTTATAAGCCTAGCTTTGTGATTCATTCTTCAATTCCTAGCTACTACTGCTTCTTGAGTCATTCTGCATGAGATTTGACTCTGTAATTCTCTCCAAACTATAGAAATGGCATGCTGCTGGTAGATGTTTTGTCTTTGTCTTTCACATTTGGGAATAAGTGATAAATTGACTTCTGCAGTAACATTATAAATTCTGGTTCTGGGAGTCCCTGGAAGCTGAAGTAATCCAAGATCACACATGGACAAGGTCTCTGGTATGACATCATCTGTCAAGTCCTCCAAACTAAGACTACTGCTTTGTTTCAGAGAATTTGCTATGCTGCTCCCCAGAAACCTTTGAAATAGGACAGCTGGGCCAAGCCCTACAGAGATGTTTTTGTTAAGGACTGTATCACTGTGGGAGGAGTATCTTTATCTTGCATGTAGTAATAAACCCCACTATCCTCAGCCTCCACCCTGCTGATTTGCAGTGTGAAATCTGTGCCTGACCCACTGCCACTGAATCTGTCTGGGACCCCAGATGGTCTTTTGGAAGCCCAATATATTAGGAGTTTTGGAGACTGGCCAGGCTTCTGCAAGTACCAAGATAGAGCTATATAAGAGGCTCTGACTTGACCTGCAGGAGAGGGAGACCGTCTCTCCCAGGGTGACAGGCAGGGAGAGTGGAGTCTGAGTCATTATAATATCACCGCTGGACCCTGAAATAAAAATAAATGAAAAGTACAAGGTTATATGTGATATATAAATTTTTCTGTGGTTATATATTAATTCTCAATCCTTTTCATGATTTTCCTTCTATCCTAAAACCATTCAATATTTCAAAACATATGCAAATATTAAAAAGCATAAATGAGGTTCTAGATCTCATGTATACTACCCACTGCACAGTTGTCATAGTTGTCACCAAAGCTCAGAACCTGGTTCCATCTAGAATGTTCATCACTCTTATATAATTAACTTCACCTGCCCCATTCTAGAGGACAAGTTCTGTGCATCTAACCCATGAACAGAATACAAACAAGAAGCATTGGCCCTGAGGACTCACCCTCAACCCCTTTTTCCATCTTCATTCCCCTCTGTCCTTACCAGTGATCCAGAGCATTAGGAGACCCAGAACCCAAGAACATTTTAGCTGGGAATCCAGGAGATTTGTTCAGTGAAGTCAAGGTCAAGAAGAGCCTTTATGTCAAACTAAGGCTGGAAAGTCCTCCTTGGGGAGCACTATGCAAATCAGCAGGTGGGTGCAGCAGTGTGAGAAGAATAAAGCAAAGGGCAAGGGCATCTCTCTGGTGAAGAAAGTGACTTAAATTTCTTCTGTGTTTGGAGAAAAGACCCACAAATACCAGGCTGGCTCCAGCAGTGGGTAGAAGGACCCCTCTCCCCTGATGCCTGGATCTGCAGGGAGGATGTGGTATACTTGACCCTGCAACTTAAAACACTAGAGGCCTAATTCAATTGAAATGTGTGTCCAAGAGAGTCTTGGTGAAGGGTCAATTTGATTGGCCCTCTTCTAGTTATTCTAGAGAAAAGTACTGTATAGAGACTTCATTTGCCATTGTCTCTCAAGACTTCTATGCAATACCACTGTGGTTTGAATTAAGTAAGGAAATCAAATACCTACTTCAGTTAATCTGATATCACTGAAAGTAAGTTAACTTATGGTTAGCAAGTTATCAACACCTGTTAGAGATATTATTTATAAACCAGACATTGGTGGCTCATGTCTGTAATCCTAGCTATTCTGGAGGCTGAGTTCTGAGGACATGGTTCAAAGCCAGTCCAGGCAGAAAATTCCCCTTGTGACTCTTATTTCCAATCAATCATTCAGAAATTGGAAGTGGTGCTGTCGCAGAAAGTGGTAGAGCATTAGCCTTGGGCAAAAGTGCTCAGGATTAATGCCCAGGTCCTGAGTTCAATCCCTACAAGTGATAAAAAAAAAAATTAAGGTTTTTCATTGAGGGCGTAATAAATTAAGTTCCTTATGATTACTTGTGTTGAAACAAAATAAACCTGAGGATAAAATCCTCCTTACAGAGGGTAAACTAATAACATTTCTACATGAAAGAGAAAAACGGCAGAGAAAACTAAATTTTTTTTGGGGGGGGCCCAGTCGTGGCGCCTGAACTCTGGGCCTGAGTGCTGTCCTTCAGCTCTTCAGCTCAAGGCTAGTGATATACCACTTGAGCCACAGCACCACTTCTGGCTTTTTTTTCTTTTTGCTTATGTGGTGCTGGGGAATCGAACCCAGGGCCTCATGTGTGCAAAGCAAGCGCTCTACCACTGAGCCACCTTCCCAACTCCAGAAAACTAAATTTTACATAGGCATTTTCACAATCAGTAAATATGGGATTACACTTCTTCGGCATAACTCTTCACCAGACTAACAACAGCATTCTTAATATTTCTCTCTCTTCTATAAGACAGTAAGAATAAGAACGCCAGTTACGTTCACTTAGTCAGACAATGGCAACATCTATTTTTTAATCTTTCTACAGAGTCAGCTCCTGGAAAAGTTATTAACTCTGTATTAGACCCTCCTTGTCCTGCCTGCATTCCCTTGGGCAGCCACAGCCAGGACTCCACACCTCATAGCAGGACCCAGCAAGAGCTGTGTTCATGTCTCAGTATAACAAACACTCAAGCTTAAGTCTTCCCTTAAGCTTCATCAGTATCTACTCAGAAACTGAATGCTGGTTCAGAGTTGTACAAAGGAATTCAAATTCCACTCAGCCTGAAGAACATACATTTCTGTTGCTATTGGCCACTCTTTGCGACATTTTCTTATGGGTTACACAAAATTTCTTCTATTAAAATTTATTATAGGAATTTTTATTGTGATTAAGTGATTACATAAATTTCACAAATTTCACAGGATTGGGATACTTATAGTCACAAAGTAAGTGATATTTATTGTCACAAACACATTCTAACCTTCGTAGGGTAAATTATCATGGTTCATAAAGTTTGTTAATTCTATGAGCTTTGACAATACAGTTATTTCTTCCACATGGGGTGATATATACATTTCTTTCCTTTTGCTTAGGGTAAGCTTTTCCCTCTTTCCTGCTCATTCCCTCCCTCCCATTGCTTCCATTGAGTTGCTTTGTTCATTTTGACCAATGTCCACTGTAGCTGATAGGTCCCACTGTTGTATATTTTCCCCTGTTTCCCTCTGTTTCTGTGTCCTCCTCCTAGTTTCCCTCTGATGTGCACATATATACTATATATGTGGTATTATATATTATTTTTAAATAAGTTTTTTATAGTGAAAATACCATACAGAGGGTTTACAATTACATGACCAAAGTAATGAGTACATTTCTTATCAAGCATTGTTGCCTCCTCTTTTCTTTCCTCTTCCCACAAATTCCCATCGCCCCCCCCTCCTGTTCCCAGGACCCCTGCCCTCACTACCCACCCCCAGCACAAAAGTTGTAAAGTTCATTTTTTGACATAACGTCTTGTACATCTCATTAGTACAATGGTCCACCTGTATCCCTATTTAAAAATTTGTTTTTTCCCTTCCCTTCTCCAAATTATACCAACATCAAATACAGTGAAATCATGGTTTATACCTTGAAGGAGGGACATACAAAGCAACAAAGAAATTATCTTATAAATGTTATTTGTAAATTACTTCTTTTATTCCTTTCTAAACTCTTTCAGATACCATTACTGGAAGAAAGTTCCTAACTGAAATTATATGCCAATCACATGGAAGGGGAGAGGACTAACACAGGTAAATTTCCCAGTAGGTTGTAACTTCAATCCTGTATATGAGTTATAAATGATATAGCTCAAAAGAAATACTGAAATCTCATCCTTTCATATCCCCCACCAAGGATGAGCAACCATAAAAAGCCTCATCTTATGCATTTATATACTTTGTGCAGCAGGGGGGGGGAGGGAGGGGTGTGTAGGTGTGTCTTCAGTCTTAAACTCAGGGTCTGGGCCATGGCCCTGAGCTTTCTTACTCAAGGTCAGCCCTCTTCCACCTGAGCCACATCTCCCTTTCTGTCCTTTTGTTGGTTAACTGGAGGAAAGAGTCTCTTGTACTTTCCTTTCCTGGGCTGGCTTTGAACTGGGAACAGCAGATCTCAGCCTTCTGTGTAGGTAGGTTTTCAGGCATGAACTAACTGCACTGGCCTCTTGTAGATACATCAGCCTTGTAGAACACTGGGATTTAAATTTATACTTCTCAAAACAGGACAAAATATAGCTTCAGGAACCACAGTCCTTTGCTACACAACTAGGCATGGAAGGGTTTCAGGATTGGAAGTTGCTGATGAGTCCTGCTGGCCATTTGCCCTCAACTGCTTATCAGGTGATGGTCTGCTCTTCTCAGGTGTGGTGCACTTGTAAAGGCTTAGTAATGGTCATTGTGTTTGGCAAGTTGGATACAGAGAAGCGTCACAAAATATAAAAAGATAACAACTTTAAACGTTGCCATAGATTGGAGAAAATGATTGATAAAAATCTCTCAAGTGACTAGGGATAGAAAAAAATTACCTCAGCCCAATAAAAGATATGTGGCAAAACTATTGTCAACATCATACTAAATGGTGAAAACTGAAATTATGAAATTATTTCCTTCAAAAATAAGAATATATAAGCATAACCAAGGAGATGAAGCATCTCTACAATGAAAGCTATTATAATAAAAATAAATAAATGAAATGCACAAATGTATACATACATACTTCTTTTTTATTTTACCTAGATAGACTTCTCTTTGCTATGCAAATCTAAAGTATTGTCACAACCCTGACTCACCAGAGTATGTTGATATGTCATTTACAAGTCAGGAGAGGCAGTATAAATTCTGTGCTGAGGGCCATATAGAGAAAAGAATGTTTGGATAAAAAGGATCTTCTCAGTCCCTTACAGAAGAATAAAAATACATGTACATCTACAAACAACGCCAGTAATTCATCCAATTTAGTTGATGTTTTTCTGATTCTGATCCAAAAACTAAGCAGGGTTTCACCTTCAACTGCTAGGAAACTTTCTTGAATTCAAGCTCACTGAGAATGGAACCTGAGTCCTGCTTCCTCATCATGATTGGAGCAGCAAGAAGAAGATAAACAAGTCTGCAGCTACATGTCCAAACTACATGTCAATTCCTAAGGCTGATCCTGCTCAGGGAGAGCTGGTTTGGTGACTTAGTTTCCCTGCACTGCCATGGAGAACACAGATGTCTTGCGCTGGTAGACAAATTTATGGAATAGTTTTAAAATCAAAGCTCTGGAAGCCAGGAAGTCTAGAGTGTCATCTGTTTTAGACTCTCTTCCTGACTGTTCACTTTCTTTTAATGTCCTCACAAGGACTTTGATGCCTGTGACAGAGACAGAGACAGAGCCATCCAGGGCCACATCTCCTCAAGACACTAGCACTACAGGACTTCCTACAGTCTCAGGGACCCCACATCACCTCACTCACTTGTTACAGACTTCTCCAAGGACATATATCTCAGGGGACATGAATCAATCCTTAAAAGATGGACTTTGCTGATTAATGAGGCAGGAAATGGAGGCAAAGCCAAGCTTCCAGTCTCTAAATTCCCAAAACAGAAGCCTTTCCCCTACAATTCAGCCTGCTGACAGCTCCTTTTGAGTGTCCCTGGTCCTAGTCAAATACCCAAGCTGGAGACTCTTTGTTGATGATAAAACACTAACTCTGTGGTATCCCTAGATTACTAAATTTGATAGCTCTTTTCATATATATTGTGTGGTTTCACTACAATCTAGTGGTATTATTCTAACATTACATGCTTTAGAACCAGGATTCTATTTCTTTATATTTTATTAATTAATTTTTAATTTTACTTTATTGAAAAGATGCTGTACAAAGGGGTTACATTTACATGAGTAAGGTAATGAGTACATTTCTTGTCAAGCATTGTTACTCCCTCCTTTGTCATTCTCCCACTATCCCTTCCCTCCCCTACCTCTTTCACACCTCCCCCCCAACATTGTAAAGTTCATTTCCAATATAGATTCTTGTGGGTATCATCGTTGCAATGGGTCATCCTGTGTCCTTGTTTCAGCGTTTGTTATTCTCTTTCCTCTCCCCAAATTAGACAAATGTATATACAAGATTCTATACAAAATCAAGGTACCAATAGCAGTACAATGGAAACAGGGAATATACCATAGGGGGAAGAACATAGAAAAGAAACACTAAAATCACATAGTACATTAAAAACAACAACAAAGGAAGGTCTCTTGTGTCCCTATCTTAGGATTCAGGTTTCCCTCATTTGCAATAATTAGTATACATCTAGGATAATTTTATCTGAAAAAGCAGAAAAGCTCAAAACTCTGTACATATGACATCTAAGATGATGCTAAGCTAAATGAACCCCCGGTTTCTTTTTTCAGGAAGTTTTAAATTACATTTTGAGATGTCCTTTTTAACTTTTGTATGGATAAAATTCAGTTAAGATGGTAATTTTGTATGTGTGTATCTGTCTGTATCTGAGTGTGTGTGTGTGTATGTGTGTGTGTGTGTGTGTGTGTGTGTCAGTGGTTTGCCAGTGATATGATGAATAATAGCTAGTAAGTCCACACAGGTGAAGATAGAGAAACAAGAGTCAAAAGCTGCACAGAGATCCCCAAATCTCTCCATGCCAAATCCTGGTATTATACTAAATATGAATCACTGACTGCATGTGGAGGGCTCAAGTGGTGAAGAAAAATTTATCTCTATTTGTTGCATGACATGGTACAGGTGGGGAGAACCAATGGCTCAACTTCTGTGTATGTGGCTTGAGTACTGAAGGCTTGCAAGGTTGCTAATGTTGGCTTCCTAGACTATGTTGGCTGAAAAAGTATTCTAATTAGAGAAAAGGAGCCTGTTGCTCTCCCTGTGGATTTGCCACTGTAATTAGTTGTCAAGGGCACTCAGCAAAAGATGATTTATCTTAGGATATGGATTTGTTCACACACTATTGAGAAGTCTTTTTTATGTGAAAATACTGTACAGAGAGGGGTTACAATTACATGGGCAAAATAATGAGTACATTTCTTATCAAGCATTGTAACCTTCTCCTTTGTTTCCCCTTCCCATTACTTCCCATACTCCCCCACATCCCCCACCGAATCGTCCTCCCCCCACTCCACCAAAGTTGTAAAGTTAGTTTTTTGACATAACAACTTCTACATCTCATTGGTGCAATGGGTCCACATATATCCCTGTTTTAATATTTGTTTTTTCCCTTCCCCTCCACAAATTATACCAACATCATATAAAGTGAAAGCAGGGGTTATAACGTGGGGGAGGGACTTACAAAGCAACAAACAAATAATCTCACAAATATGTTAGAAACAATCTCATGAAACAAAACATTTGAATACATATCTTAGGGTTCATTTCCCTAACATCAACTTATCTGACCTTTTCTGCTTGACTCACACATATACTAGATATTGCAAATAAAGGAAACCATGGGAACTATGTTTCTTTGAGTCTGGCTTACTTCACTTAATA
>NW_012267402.1:2493678-2497479 GCF_000151885.1 Dipodomys ordii | reverse complement strand
AGGAGGAGGCTGCAATGCTTGATAAGAAATGTACTCATTATCTTGCCCATGTAATTGTAACCCCTCTGTACAGTATTTTCACAATAAAAAAGAATTTGTATCAAAAAAAAAAAGAAATGTACTCATTACCTTGCTCATGTAATTTTACCCCTATGGATGGTATTTTCACAATTAAAAAAATACTAATGGGACTTTTAGAATCGGGAGTTGATTAAGCAACAAAGTTTTAACATCTCAATCATATAATTAATTTGCTTTATATTTAACAACCATATTCTGTTTATTTGGTGATATTCAATAACATTCTTATTAAAAAATCCGTCTCACTTTTAAGCCTAGCTTTGTGACTCATTCTTCAATTCCTAGGTACTAATGCTTCTTGAATCATTCTGTATGGGATTTGACTCTGTAATTATCTCCAAATTATAGAAATGGCATGCTGCTGGTAGATGTTTTTGTCTTTGTATTTCACTTTTGGTAATAAGTGATAAATTGACTTCTACAGTAACATTATAAATTCTGGTTCTGGAAATTCCTGAAAGCTGAAGTACTCCAAAATCGCACTTGGACAAGGTCTCTACTATGACATCTCCTGTCAAGTCCTCCAAACTCAGATTGCTGCTTCAGTTCAGAGAATTGGCTATGCTGCTCCCCAGCCAAGCTTTGAAATAGGCCAGCTGGGCCAAGCCCTACAGAGATGTTTTTGTTAAGGACTGTATCACTGTGGGAGGAGTATCTATATCTTGCATGCAGTAATAAACCCCAATATCTTCAGCCTCCACCCTGCTGATTTGCAGTGTGAAATCTGTGCCTGATCCACTGCCACTGAATCTGTCTGGGACCCCAGATGGTCTTCTAGAAGCCAAATAGATTAGGAGTTTTGGAGACTGGCCAGGCTTCTGCAAGTACCAAGATAGAAGGCTATCTCCATCACTATCTATAAGGCTCTGACTCGACCTGCAGGAGAGGGAGACCATCTCTCCCAGGGTGACAGGCAGGGATAGTGGAGTCTGAGTCATTATAATATCACCACTGGACCCTGAAATTAAAATACATGAAAAGTACAAGGTTATATGGGTTATATAATTTTTCTGTGATTATATATTAATTTCCAATCCTTTTCATGGTTTTTCCTTCTATCTTACCATTCAATATTTCAAAACTTATACAAATATTAAAAAGCATAAATGAGGTTCTAGATCTCATGTAGGCTACCCACTGCACACTTGTCATAGTTGTCAACAAAGCTCAGGACCTGGTTCCATCTAGAATGTTCATAACTCTCATATCATTAACTTCACCTGCCCTACTCTAGAGGACAAGTTCTGTGCATCTAACCCTTGAACAGAATACAAACAAGAAGCAGTGGCCCTGAGAGCTCCCCTTCAACCCCCTTTTCCTTCTTCATCTCCCTCTGCCCTTACCAGTGATCCAGAGCATTAGGAGACCCAGAGCCCAAGAACAGAGCCTCATTTTAGCTGGGAATCCAGGAGATTTGTTCAGTGAAGTCAAGGTCAAGATGAGCCTTTATGTCAAACTAGGGCTGGACAGTCCTCCTTGGGGAGCACTATGCAAATCAGCAGGTGGGTGCAGCAGTGTGAGAAGAACAAAGCAAAGGGCAAGGGCATCTCTCTGGTGAAGACAGTGACTTAAATTTCTTGTGTGTTTGGAGAAAAGACCCACAAATACCAGGCTGACTCCAGCAGTGTGTAGAAGGACCCCTCTCCCCTGATGCCTGGATCTGCAGGAAGGATGTGGTGTACTTGACCCTGTCAACTTAAAACACTTAAAAGGCCCAATTCAATTGAAATGTGTGTCCAGGGGAGTCTTTGCAAAGGGTCAATTTGATTGGCCCTCCTCTGGTTATTCTAGAGAAAAGTACTGTACACAGACTTCCTTTGCCATTGTTTCTCAAGACTTCGATCCAATACCACTGTGGTTTGATCTAGGTAAGGAAATCAAATACCTACTTGAGTTAATCTGACATCACTGAAACAAAGTTAACTTTTGATTAGCAAGTTATCAACAACTGTTAGAGATATTCTTCATAAGCCAGACATTGGTGGCTCATTGTAATCCTAGCTACTCTGGAGGCTGAGTTCTGAAGACATGTTTAAAGCCAGTCCAGGCTGACAGTTTCACTTGTGACTCTTAGCTCCAATTAATCATTCAGAAATTGGAAGTGGTGCTGTGGCTGAAAGTGGTAGAGTGTTAGCCTTGGGCAAAAGAACTCAGGATCAGCGCCCAGGTCTTGAGTTCAATCCCTACAAGTGATTAAGAAAAATAAGATTCTTCATGGAAGTCCTAATAAATTAAATTCCTTATGATCACTTGTGTCAAAACAAAATAACCAGAGGATAAAATCCTCTGTACAGAGGGTAAACCAATAACATTTGTAAATGAAAAAGAAAAATGGCAGTGAAAACTAAATTTTACATAGTCCTTTTCACAATCAGTAAATATGGGATTACATTCTTCAGTATAACTCTTCACCAGACTAATAACAGCATTCTTAATATTGCTCTCTCTTCTATAAGACAGAATGAACAAGAACACCAGTTACCTCCAGTTACTTAGTCAGACTATTGCAACATCTATTTTTTAATCTTTCTACAGAGTCTGCTCCTGGAAAAATGTTCATGTCTCAGTATAACAAACACTCAAGATTAAGTCTTCCCTTAAGCTTCATCATAAGCTACTAAGAAACTGAATGCTGCTTCAGAGTTGTGTAGAGTGATTCCTATTCCTCTTGCACCATCCAGAGCCTGAAGAACATACATTTCTGTTGCTATTGGCCACTGTTTGTGGCATTTTCTTATGTGTTACTCAGAAAGTTTCTTCTATTAAAATTATTTTATAGCAGTTTTTATTGTTATTAAGTGATTACATAAATTTCACAAATTTCACAGGATTGTGATACTTATAGTCACAAAGTAAGTGATACTTATAGTCACAAACACTTTCTAACGATCATGGGGCAAATTATCTTTATCATGGTTTATTAAGTCTGTGAATTCTATGAGTTTTGACAATTCAGTTATTTCTTCCACATCGAGTGATATATACATTTCTTTCCTTTTGCTTAGTGTCAGCTGTTCCCTCTTTCCTGCTCATTCCCTCCCTCCCATTGCTTCCATTGAGTTGCTTAGTTCATTTTGATCAATGTCCAGTGAAGCTGATGGGTCCCACTGTTATATGTTTTACCATTTCCCTCTGTTTCTGTGTTGTCCTCTTAATTTCCCACATATATGTGCACATGATGTGCACATATATACCATATATTGTATTTTTATTTTGTGCACATATATACCATATATGTTATTTTTTATTTTGTGCACATATATACCATATATTTTATTTTTTATTTTGAAAATACCATACAGAGTGGTTACAATTACCTGGGCAAGATAATGGGTATATTTCTTATCAAGCATTGTTGCCTCCTCCTTTGTTTCCCCTTCCCATCCCTTCCCATGTCCCCTCTCATCAACCCCCCCCCACCCAGTATATTATTTTTAAATAAATTTTTTATTGTTAACATACCTTACAGAGGGGTTACAATTACATGAGCAAGATAATGAGTACATTTCTTATAAAGCATTGTTGCCTCTTCCCTTTGTTTTTCCCCTTCCATCCCTGCCCTCCCATCTCCACAACTACATTTCCCTTCCTCTTCTCCCTTCACCCCGCCAAAGTTGTAAAGTTCATTTTTTATTGTGAAAATACTGTACAGAGGGGTTACAATTACATGGGCAAGATAATGAGTACATTTCTTATCAAGCATTGCAGCCTCCTCCTTTG
>NW_012267402.1:2490993-2491726 GCF_000151885.1 Dipodomys ordii | reverse complement strand
AGCTTGAGTAATTTGGGAGTGGAGTCTATGGGATTCTTTAAATACAAGATCATGTCATCTGCAAAGAGGGAGAGTTTTACTTCTTTTCCTATTTGAATCCCCTTTACATTTGCATCTTGTCTTATTGCTGTAGCTAGGCATTCTAATACTAGATTGCAGAGAAGTAGAGAGAGTGCACATCCTTGTCTTGTTCCTGAGTTAAGATGAAATGGCTTTAGTTTTTCACCATTAAGTAAAATACTGGCTGTAGGTTTGTCCTATACAGCTTTTATTGTATTGAGGAATGTCCCATGGATTCCAAATTTTTCTAGAACCTTCATCATAAAGGGGTGTTGGATCTTGTCGAATGCTTTTTTGCATCTATTGAGATGACTATGTGGTTCTTATCCTTGCTCCTGTTGATATGATGAATTATATTAATTGTTTTGCATATATTGAATGAGCATTGCATCCCTGAAGTGAATTCTGTTTGATCGTGGTGTTTGATTTTTTGGATGAATTGTTGAAGTCAACTGGCCAAAAGTTTGTTGAGAAGTTTTGCATCAATGTTCATCAAAGAAATAGGTCTTCTAGGATGGCCAATAGACACATGACGAAATGTTCAACATAAAAGAAATGCAAATCAAAATGCAAATCAAAACAACATTGAGATACCACCTCACTCCAGTTACAACGGCAAAAATCAAGAACTCTAACAACAACAGATGCTGGAGGGGATGTGGACAGAAAGGAA
>NW_012267402.1:2464392-2477699 GCF_000151885.1 Dipodomys ordii | reverse complement strand
CCTAGGAATTAACTTAACCAAAGAAGTGAAGGACCTCTAAGATGAAAACTTTAAAAACTTGAAAAAGGAAATCAAAACAGAACTTAGAAAATGGGAAAAACTCCCATGCTCCTGGATTGGAAAGATTCACATGGTAAAAATGGCAATACTTCCCAAGGCTATCTACAAGTTCATTTTTCAAGACAGAATCTTGTACATTGCATTGTTACAATGGGTCAACCTGTATACCTATTTAAATAATTTGTTTTTCCCTTCCCCTCCCCAAATTATACCAACATCAAATACAGTGAAAACAGGGGTTATACTGTGGAGGGAAGGACATACAAAACAACAACAAAATCACCTTATCAATATGTTAGAATCAATAGCAAGAAAAAAAAAACACTTGTGTCCTTATCTTGGGGTTCATTTCGCCTAACATCATCTTATCTGATCTTTTCTGCTTGTCTCTTTTTTTTAATGAGTCAGAACACCCTACATGGAGATATTACTATTCACTTTTCTTGTTAATAGAAGTTGGAAACATTTTCACAAGTTAGTCAATCCAAGATTAAGAGAGATTGTCTTTTCCTCTTTGGCAGTATTTGACACTTTGTTGTTTGAGAATTGAACCAAAAAAAGCATTTTAAAAAAATTTTAAAAAATTGTTGCCTGATGAGAATTAGAGATATTGCTTATGCTACTGTAGGAAAAACATGTCAACATGGTTCATATCAAATCCAAGAAGTCACAGCAAAGGAGTTCTGAGGTTGAAATCTTCGTGGACTGTGAGTGTGGCAAAGCAGAATTCAACGAACTTATTCAGTTGCTGAAATTTCAGTCCACCATTGTGAAGCTGAATCCCCCAGAGAAGATTTGGATAGAAGAAGAAGGCAAGAGCAGATTTTTGTTTGTCAGGTGATTTTGCAATCTGAAAACTGTTGCAAAGGGGAAAGTGCAATCTGTGAGCTTATATTTTTGCTCCTACGCTGTGTCTTCAACAGACCTAGAAGATATGCCTTGGTTCCCCCAGAAGTTGTCTGAGTTAGACAAATGCTCGCACAGAGTTCTTGTGTATAGCACTGAGCTTGATGCCGACTACCCAGTAAGTGTCTTATCAAATCCATTTTACACGTGCTCTTTCAGATCCACCCACAGTTCCAGGCCACGTACCATGTTCTATGCTGTAATCTTTATTGTAGAGCCACTTATTATATTTATTTCATGACTGAGGGCAGACGTTCAGATCACACTTAGAGACACTGCAGAAGGCAGTGATACCATCAGATCCCAATAGCAAGCATATTGGAAAACTATTGGTCTCATAAAACAAAGCATTCCTATAAGCATGCTTGGCCTGCCTGGGTTTCACTCTTTTATCTGCTTGATTGTAGACAAGGGGCACTGGGGAAGAAAAAAATACCTGTAATGAATGGGTACATTGCTTACTTCTCTCAGATTATCAACTATACTTCATTCTGACCATACAGAAGTTTCAGGTCTCTTGTGTTAAATAAAAACTAATGTAAAGAGGGGAGGAGGAAAATAATGAGAAATGCTTACCCAAGTATTGTATTTTCATTGGAGTATAGGGGAAAACAGTGGTAGATAGATTCAGAGTAGATGTGGGAAGACATACATCTTCCATCTTAGCCTTATTTTAAAAGCCTCTGCCTTTCCATTGAGGCCGGAGCTAGTCACATTACTTCACTCCTACCTTCCTCTAGTCAAGGAAAATGGCAAGAAAAATTTTATTCTCTCACTGAGCCCCATCATGCTTAGTCCTTCCTAGTTTCCCATAGGGGTGATCAATTTCAGTGCATCATTTTTCCAAGGGTTACCATCTACAAGTATATTTCAAGCTGTCTAATTCCACAGAAATATTCTCCAGAGTGTAGCCTCTCCTCCTCTATGCAACCCTTTAAAAAATAAATGTTATGTGAAAACACCATCTTTTTAACCTGCTTCCCACTACTACATATTTTAAAAAATAAAATATACTCACAAAGCATTCCTTAAGACATGTGAATTTCAGAATATTGCTCTTTTTATGAAACTAAGGAATCACTAAGTGTGTCCCTGCTTTGACCATCTTTAACAAAAAGGAACAATGACAAAGGTGAGTTGCACTGTAGATTCTCTGTGCTGACAGATGGGTATTGCATTGAATTTGTAGATAGCTTTTGGCAGTATTGCCATTTTCACAATGTTAATCCTCCAATCCAGGAGCATGGGTGTTTTTTCCACTTCCTTAAGTCTGCTTTAATTTCCCTTTTCATGTTTTTAAAGTTTTCACCACAGAGGTCCTTCACTTCTTTATTTAAGTTGATTCCTAGGTATTTTTGAGGCTATTACAAAAGGATTTGCATTCTTGATTTCAGCCTCGCTCTACTCATTACTCAGCATACAGAAAAGTCATAGATTTTTCTGGGTTAACTTTATACCCTGCTACTTTGCCAAGGTTTCAGATAAGCTCATGTAACTTGGGAGAAGAGCCAATGGGGTTCATTAAATGCAGGATCATGTCATCTATGAAGAGGGGGAGTTCTATTTCTCCTTTCCCTACTTGGATCCCCTTTATGTTTGTCTCTTGCCTTATTGCTCTGGCTAGGAATTCAAATAAAATATTGAAGAGGAGGAGAGAGAGCGGACATCCCTATCTCACTTCTGAGTTTAGGGGAAATGGACCTTTACTCTTGTCCAGGCTGGCCTTGTACTGTAGTCCTTCCAACTCTGTCCTCCCAACTACTTTACTGTATGGTAGGGAATACAGACATGAGCCACTGCATCTGGCATATGATAATTTCTTAACAGATTTATATCATCCAATAGAGAAGACTGAAGCTCCAGCCCAGTCCGGACAAAAATATAATGAGACCTTATTAAAGCAATAAGTAAAAGTTGGATCTGATGGTGCGCACCTATGATTGAAGCTTCGCAAAACAAATCGTTTAAATAGGGATACAGGTGACCCATTGCAACAATGAAATGTACAAGTCTTTATGTTGAAAAACAAACCTTACAAACTTGGTGGGGAGGGGGGGCAAGATGGGAAGGGATGGGAAGGGGAAACAAAGGAGGAGGCAACAATGTTTGATAAGAAATTTACTCATTACCTTGCCCATGTAATTGCAACCCCTCTGTATGGTATTTTCACAATAAAAAAAAACATAGAAAAAGAAAAGACAGAAGAAAAAAAAGAAGTATAAATTAGATGAATCAAGATCCAGGTATGTTTAATTAAAGAATGACACTCTATCTCAAAATAGTCAAAAATGCTAAAGACATGACCCAAATGGTAATGTGACTGCCTACCAATCACTATGCCCTGAGTTAAAATACCAGAAATGCAAATTAACTAATAAACAACTAATACTTACTTAGGGATTTATCCATTTCATTTCCAAAACATACTAATGAGAACTAGATGTTTGTTGAGTATGGTAAAACCAGTTTTAGGACAAAAATCCTGAATACAGGAAGTCCCATGCCCAATTTCTGGGTTTCCACATGTCAGGTTCAGTCATACATAACAGTATGCCAACTACAGAGCTCAGCAATAGTGATGGTCAGGAAAAGGAGATTTACTACACAGCCAGAGGTTTCATGCCTTAAGAAGCAAGAAAGCACATCAGCCTATCTTTTGGGTATAGACATGAGCTCTTTGTTTAAATAGAAAAGAATTAGGGCAGAGATGAGAACTATGCAGAGTTACTCAATCCTCATCAGTCACAAGTGTGGCCTAGTGTGTCATCCTCTCAGACCTAGTTTGGGGACAGGCTCTGGAGAAGTTGCTATCACTATAATGTCATCATTTTAGGAGAACAATCTAGTCAGAAGGAGCAAGACTTTGTTGCCTAACAGGTAGTCTGTCCAGAGGAGATTCTGCTGTTCCTTCCTTTGGGGGCGGTGCTCCCCATTCCCTATCTATATTAACATGCTCAGATCACTTCTGTCCTTTCTGGGTTACAAATAGCTGAAACACAAGGAAATAAGCCCACAGGCAGATAAAAACTGGAGGCAAGGAGGCCAATTTTTCTCCTGCTTTTAGTTAATTCCTAAGAAAGGAGCCAGTGTTTTTCAGCTTTTAAGTACTTATCAGAGTATTGCATGGGGCTGGGAAGGTGGCTCAGTGGTAGAGCGCTTGCCTTGTATGCTTGAAGCCCTGAGTTCAATTCCTCAGCACCACATAAGCAATTAGAAAAAAGCCGGAAGTGGCACTGTGGCTCAAGTGGTAGAGCACTAGCCTTGAGCTGAAGAGCTGAAGGACAGCGCCCAAGCCCAGAGTTCAGGCCCCACGACCAGACCCAAATAAAACATAAAACAAAAACCAGAGTATTGCATGCCTGTAATCTCAGTTACTTAGGAGAAGGAGACAGGAGGATCAAGAGTTTGAGGTTAACCAAGGCAAAGAAAGATCTATCCTGTCTCACCTGAGTCATAAGGGAGAGATGGATCTCAGGGAAGAGCCGGGCAGAAGCGGCAGTGGAAATGCTATTTGTTCATTGTCTGCCACTGGCACCAAAATGAAACATCTGTGTGGTCCACAGTTCTTTAAGGTATGTTCAAAAGCTTCTCTAGGAGTATCCTTAAATAATATAACTAATTTTCTTTTTTTTAATTTAAAATTTCTTTGAACAGAGGAGTTACAGTTACATAAGTAAGGTAATGAGTACATTTCTTTTTGGACAGTGTTACCTTCTCCTTCATTTTCTCTCCCTTTCCCCCTCCAACTCCCCTGCTTGCAAATTGTAAAAGTTATTTCCAATATAATACCTAGTGAGTATCACTGTTGCATTGGTTCACCCTTCTCCTTTTTCCCCATCATTCCTGTGATTCCGATCCTTTTCCCAAATCAGATAAACTTATATACAAGACAAAGTGTACAGAAAACAAAAAACAGGAATAAACCAGAAGAAGGAAGGAAGGAAGGAAGGAAGGAAGGAAGGGAGGAAAGAAGGAAGGGAGGGAGGAAAGGAGGAAGGAAGGGAGGAAAGGAGGAAGGAAGGGAGGAAGGAAGAGAGCGAGAGAGGGAGAGAGGGAGGGAGGGAAGGAAACGGGGAGAGAGGAAGGAAGGAAGGAAGGACGGACAGAGAGAGAGAGAGAGAGAGCAATGTATTCTATGGATTGTCATGGCTTTGGTATATTTTCTAAAACAATTTATATTTTTAATATATACACCTATTTTGTAAACACAAATGAGCCTCTGGTTCTGACTACACAACTCACTACATTATTTGTCATAGTTGGCAGCAACACACAGGATTTTGTTCTAGCTGAAATGTACTCCTGCCCAATCCTGGTAGACAAGTTCTCTGCATCTAACCCATAAACAGGAAGCAGTGGCCTTAAAGGCTCATCTTCAACCCCCTTTTCCATCCTCATCTCCCTCTTCCCTTACCAGTGATCCAGAATATTATCAGACCCAGGACCTGAGCACAGAACCTTATTTTTAGCAATGATTTGAGGAGTTCTGATCAGTGAAAGGCTCAGTCAAGCTGAGTCTTTATTTCAGACTCAGTCTGAAAAGTCCTTCTTAGGGAGTACTATGTAAATCAGCAGATGGGTGCAGTAGTGTGAGAGAAGAAAAGAGGAGGGCAAAAAGTGTCTTCTGTGTTTGGAGGAAGACTAATGAAGACCATACTGGCTCCAGCACTGTGCAGAAATACTCCCTGCCCTTCCCTCCTCCCCCCACCCCCCCGCCACTCAATGGATGCTTGGATCTTTGGGATGTAGTGCACTTGGTCCTGTCAAATTACAATAGTAGATGAAACTTTGTGTCCAGGAAAATCTCTGGGAATGGGCATCCTGATTGGTCTCCTAGCTAGTCTAGTGACACAGCATACAGTTACTTTAGTGTTTATTCTCAGGGACTTTGTCCAACAACACTATGGACTGACATAGTTGAGGAGGTCTCTGATATCCATTGATATTGTTAACTGCTTGGGATGTTATAAAAATATTATAAATGTTGTAATTGGAACTAGTTGACACAGAGAGAAAAGCCTGTTTCTTACAGTTAGTAAGCTCCTAACATTTTTTGTTATGTTACTTTTTTAAATCTTTTTTAAATCTATTTTTTTTACTGTGAAAATACCCTACAGAGGAGTTACAATGACATGAGCAAGGTAATGAGTACATTTCTTATCAAGCATTGTTGCCTCCTCTGTTTCCCCTTCCCATCCCTTCTCTTCTCCTCCCCCCACCCCCACTCCCCCCTGCGCCAAAGTTGTAAAATTCTTTTTTCAACATAACGTCTTGTACATCTCATTGTTGCTTACTATTTAATGTAGTACTATTGTTACTGTCAAGGTAATGTACAAAGGGGGTTCAGTTATATAAGTCAGATGGAGAGTACATTTCTTTTTAAATAATATCACCCCTTCCCCCCCTCTTTCCCAGTTTAACCTCCCCTCCCCACCCACAAATTATATGATTCATCTTCAATATAGCATCTAGTGAGTTTCACTGCCCCATTTGTTCACCCTTTATCTCATCATTTTTGTGCCCCCAGTAAACCTCCCAAAGGCAGATAAATGAACAAACAAGATAATAGGAAAAGGAAAAAAAACAGCAAGAAAAAAACCTCCTTTCCATTTCCTGGAGTTCATTTCCATAAATATTATATATGATCAGGTGCACATAGGTATTGCACCTTTGTGTTCCTCTCCTAAGAATATCTTCTTTGGTCTCATTGTGTGTAAATACCTAAAGGCCTGTATAATTTATTACATCCCAGTGTATTTTTTATACCATTCAGTATGTTTACTTATAGATTTATAGACACCTTCTATCTACCACAAACTAGGGAAACCATACAACCTGTTTTTTTGAGTCTGGCTTGCTTCACATAATATAATTTTTCCAAGTCTTTTTTGTTTTTGTTTTTATTTAACTTTAATTTTATTGTCAAGGTGATGTACATAGGGGTTATAGTTACATAAATAAGGTAGTAAGTACATTTCTTGTCATACTTATTATACCTCATTTTTCTCACACTTTTCCACCTCCTCATTCCCCCACAAGTTGTACAGGTCATTGCCAACATAGTGTCTTATGAGTATCACTATTGCATTGGTTCCCCCTTTGTCCTGTCTCACCATTTTGTTATTCCCCTTCCCTTCCCTAATTCAGACAAACATATATACAATACCCATGGTACCAAAATCAAATACAATGCCAATAGGGGATAAACCAAAGGGGGGGAAACATAACAGAAAAAAGACATCATGTAGTATGTTAAAAATAACAGCAACAAAGAAAAACCTCTTGTGCCCATGTCTTGGAGTTCATTTCATTTAGCCTTACCTTCTATGGTCATATGTTCATAGCTATTGAGCTATTCTGCTCATCTGCTAAGATTATCCTAGATGTATATTAATTTTTACAAATAAGGGAAACCATGGGACCTATATTTCTTTGTGTCTAGTTACTTCACTAAACATGATTTTTTCCAAGTCCTTCCATTATACACACACACACACACACACACACACACACACACACACACATATGTGTCTGTGGGTTCATTTCTGTATCTTCAGTTCTATTCCATTGGTCCTCAGGTCTGTTCTTGTGCCGGTACCAAGCTGTTTTGATTGCTATAGCTTTGTAATAGAGTTTGAAGTTTGGTATTGATATTCCTCCAGCACTGTTCTTTCTGCTAAGGATTACTTTTGCTATTTGGGGTCTTTTATTATTCCATATGATCTTTTGGATTGCTTCCTGTATTCCATTAAAGAATGAAGTTGGGATATTGATGTGTATTGCATTAAATTTGTAGATAGCCTTTGCCACTATCACCATTTTCGTGATGTCAATCCTCCCAATCCAGAAGCATGGGAGAATTAGTATTTTCTTAGGTTGGCTTTAATTTCCTTTTTCAGGTTTTTGAAGTTTTCATCATAGAGGTCTTCATTTCTTTGGTTAATTCCTAGGTATCTTTTGGAGGGAGGGCTATTACAAAAGGAGTTGCTTTCCTGATTTCACCCTCAGTCTTCTAATTGTTGGCATACAGAAAAGCCATTGATTTTGGGGGGTTAATGTTATACCCTGCTACTGTGCCAAAGTTTTGGATCAGCACAAGTAACTTGGGCATGGAGTCTATGGCGTTCTTTAAATTCAGGATCAGTTCATTTGCAAAAGGGAGAGTTTTATTTCATCTTTCCCTATTTGGATCCCTTTTGTTTGCATTCTTATTGCTCTAGATAGGCATTCTAATTTTCCAAGTCTTTCTATGTCCTTGTGTATTATACAATATCATTTTTTTCTCATGAATAAGTAGAATTCTGTTATGTATACATAGACACCACATTTTCTTGATCTGTTTGTCTACTGAGGGGCATCTGGGTTTATTCCAAACCTTGGCTATGGTAAACAATGCTGCAATGAACATGCTTTGTGCTGGTAGCTTTAGTGTGCTCTTTTTGTGTTATCACACATTTTTAATGAAAGTGGACAATGGATATTTTTAAATCTTAAAAATGTGAATATAGGGCAGGGGAGGGGAGATGGGAAGGGATGGGAAGGAGAAACAAAGGAGGAGGCAACAATGCTTGATAAGAAATATACTCATGGGCTGGGAAGGTGGCTCAGTGGTAGAGTGCTTGCTTTGCATGCCTGAGGCCCTGGGTTCAATTCCTCAGCACCACATAAGCAAAAAGAAAAAAGCCGGAAGTCGTGCTGTGGCTCCAGTGGTAGAGCTCTAGCCTTGAGCTGAAGAGCTGAGGGACAGTGCCCAGGCCCAGAGTTCAGGCCCCATGACTGGACCCCCCCCAAAAAAAAGAAATATGCTCATTACATTGATAATGTAACTGTAACCCCTCTGTATGATATTTTCACAATAAAAAAATTTTAAATGTGAATATAAAATTCCATGGACTTATTTTTACAATATAATTAGTAAATGTAGTAAGTATTTTATCTTCTTCCTGGTAACTGTTATGCATCAGATTAATCACAAATTCACATTTCTCTGTGTACAATGGGAAAGAAGGAGCCATATTGTGTTTACATCCATTCTCTCCATAACTATTATTTATATTCCTACAGAATCTGTTCCTGTCAGAGTATGAAGCCATCCATAAGAACCTTATTTAGTCTTACCTGGTCTGTCTGTGGAGCAGCCACAGCAAGGAGTCCATAGTTCAAATATAGATTCCATAGATTACAACCGCAAGAGGTAGATCCACTATTTACTTGTCTCATGCAATCTGCTGAAATTTCACTTGACCTTCATCACAATCTGATGAAGAACAGGATGGTAGGTCAGAGCTACACAGACACATTAATTTCCCCTTCCAGCATTCAAATCTGTCTGCAACTTTGTCCACTAAGACGGTGAAAATTCTTTATGGGATCCTCAAACATTGCTACTGTAATTATCCAATATGGAAACTTGGACAGAGGCAAAAAGAAGAAGCAGTACAAATTCTGTCATGAGTTCTTACATTTAAAATATAATCATGAAAAGTTTTGTCAGGCAGCAGTGTCTCATGACTATATATTCCTACCCACCCAGGAGTCTGGAGAGCTCAAGCATCATGATGAAATCCCAATTAACATGCAAGAAGCTGGGATCATGTTGTAGAGGAACAGCCTAGCAATGAAGCTCCCTTGTAGAGTGGAGAAAATTTAAAAATAAAAATAATAAGAAATAAAAATCCTGTTTTCACTATGTAGCCTCTGACATGCTTGAAATTCATAATCCTGCTGATTTTTTTGTGAAACTAAAGTGTCCCTGAGTGTCTCTGATTTGGCCATCATTTAGGAAAGACTGAGGCAGGTGCACTACCTTGTAGTTTCTCTTGTGTTGTCAAGTGCTATTATTTGAGGGCCATGAAACTGTCTGGCTGCTGTGACTCCTGTGAGTTGGACAGCAACTTGTTGATGGAATTCTTTGCCATCCCTTAGAGGTAGATTATACTGAGTTGAGGAGCATGATAAGACTGCAGGTTCTGCACACTATACCATAGACTCTGTCCTCACACACAGCCCTATCCCACACTGTTCGAGGAGAGACCAATTCACACAAGAAAACCAGATTCCTCTCCCAGGCTGAAATGGATGTTCTTTCTGATCAAAGAGGAGAGTTTCCTTAGAGTGTAAGTGATGTCACCAAACCCAAGGCATCACTCCAACTTCTGCATGGCTGGAGTATATTTTTGAACCCCAGGGCACTTGGAATTGAACCTGCCTGTTTCCTAAATGGCTACTTAGTTTGTACTCTGATATCCCCTAAGCAGACATGATGTATGTATCTAATTTTTTAACACTGTTCTCTCATTTGAATACAACATAAAGGCAGAATTTTTCTCTGTGAACCAGTTCTCTCTTGTGCTCCATAACTAGCAAGTGAGGAGGACTATATATTTTATTCAGAGTGTCTAAGACCTATCTCTTCTTTGAAGAAAAGAAGCAGCTGGAGACTAGATCTAGAAATCCTGGTAAGGTAGCAGCAAAAAGTGAATATGAGATTAAAACAATAAAATTTGGAAATGCAATCCTGTAAATCTCAACCTTTTACATAATTTATGATAACAGATACACATCACTTTATCCAGTTCTATAAGCTCAGATTTTGTCTTATTTACTTTTTTGCCCAGGATGGCCTTGAATCACATATTCCCAACCTCTCAATTATCTAAAATTGGAAGTAGGAGCCACAGGTGCTTTTAGTGTAAGTAAACTTTTAATAAACAGTGAGAAAATTTTAGTCTAGAAGTTGCACACATATGACTTGAGCGACCCCTAGTGTTTTACTGATGTAAGGACCAGCTGATATTAAATAGCATTGAAATCAGGATGTCCTAATGTCAAATTCCACTTCTTTCTGAGTAGTCCTTCTGTTTGGTCAGTCATGGTGCTTGAACTAAGGGTCTGGGTGCTGTCCCTGAGCTCTTCTTCTCAAGGCTAGTGCTCTACACTTTGAGCCACAGCTTACTTTTACCTATTGTTGGCACATCTTAAAATCCAATTCTTGACATATTTTATATGATATAATTAAAGTTTCCTACATTCCAAATTTACTATTTCAATTTCCACTAAGAATTCAGTAGGCACATCATTCTCCACTGATTAGCTGAGGGCAGTTGGCAGTAGAAAATTAGTTTAAAAAATCCTGTTTCTTTGCCTTCAATTAGACTTTTCTATATTGATCATTATAAACAGGGTCCTATGACTTGTTTGAGTTGTTATAGCTGATAGATAGCTGATATCTTCTTGAAATTCTTAAGACATATTTAAAAATTAGAAGCACAAACTAGAAAATACAGAGCAAACAATTTTTTCAATATACTTGGAAAAATGTACACAATGATATATGTAAATTGATTGTGTCCTAACATAAGGCTGTAAGATGGTGCTGACTGCAGGTATCAGATCATCAAGGACATACAGAGATGGTAGCTACCGCTGGCTTCATTACTGGGTTCTGATGGGGGTGTGATGGCTGTCAATGACATGAGTACAGAAAAAGACCTGGGGTGTGTTTTGTGAACAATGAGTGAGGGAAGGGCAGGGCCTGATCTCAGATAGAACATGCACCTCTGCAAGATTCACAGGAGATCAATGCATTGTTTGTAATCACCAATGTTCAGTGGATTTTCTGTGCAAAGCAACCTGAGGGTCTGTCTCTCTGAGTCCCCCTCCCCTCATCACAGCTAAGAAGAACTTCAGAACAGTGTTCTGATTCAATGGGTAGATATCACAAATGATCAGCTGGGTTTAGGGATATGTTGCATGCAGTGACATGATAACCAGAGATCCATCAGGGATTTCCCAACATGGAGCAGAGGCAACAGTGATCCATGCTCATCAGTCAGATGTACATTAAGAATGATCTGTATAATCATGGGAAGCAAAGGCACCCCAAATCTGGTGATTTCATAAGAATCACCAGCCTTCTTGCACACTCAGTCATTAGAAGACACTGGTTCTGTGACAGGACTATGGTTGTCTGAGCTGTAGGTAATCACATGGCACTCATGGTCACACCCCTCATCAGCAAACTACTCTCCAGCATTCTTCCTCTCCTTCCCCACACTTGCAAGGAATCTGTTGTGCTGCTCCCCAAGGAAGAACCACGTGGCACAGCTGGGCCACCACACTCAAAGCAGCCTTCATTCCAAGCTGTAACACTGTGGGAAGATGTTCTATAGTTTACATGCAGTAGTAAACTCATACATCCTCAGCCTGCACTCTGCTCATGATCAGTGTGAAATATGTCTCTGACCCACTGCCAAGGAACCTGTCTGTAACCCCAGAAAATCAGTTGGAAACCAAGTAGATCAAGGATTGGGAGGACTGGCCTGGTTTCTAGAAGAACCAGTATAAATAGGAATATCCATCACTATGCAGAGAGCTCTGACTAGACCTGCAGGAGATGGAGGCTGGCTCTCCAAGAGCGATAAGCAGAGAGAGTGGAGTCTGAATCATCATGACATCAACACTCAATCCTATAATAATGAGAGAGAAGTGCAAACTTACATTGATTGCGATCCTTCGTTTGTTTGTTGCTTTATTTATTTCCGTTTGTTTTTTTTCTTTTTTTTTTTTTTTTTTGTTTGTTTGTTTTTTGTTTGGGTCATGGGGACTTGAACTCAGGGCCTGGGCACTGTTCCTGAGCTTTTATACTCAAGGCTAGCACTCTACAACTTTGAGTTATAGAACCATTTCTGGTTTACTGGTAGTTAACTGGAGATCAGAGTCTCACAGACTTTCTTGCTCCAGTTGGCTTTGAACCATGATTCTCAGACCCCAGCCTCCTGAGTAGCTAGGATACAAACATAAGCCACCAATACCTGGCTGCCTCAGTTATTTTTTATTATAAATGGCTAGAGATATTCAACCATAAGCCCAGGAATGTTGACCATATTTTCTGACTCTGATCTATACCCATCTTGACATTGATATAGAGTTTTTTTTAATATCCCTTACACATCTAAATTTAAGAAGAATCCAAGAGATATAACTATATGAAGGATTTGAGAACTATCTTCATCCAGGCTCCTTCTCTTCTCTGAGTCAGTCTTCACCACAGCAAATCTTGACTCCCTCTAGGATCTTTCTGACCCTCTCTGACCTAAACAACACATTCTCCAGATAAGAGACAGCTGATCTCACACATAGACAAGACATACACAGGAAATAGGAGAACCTCAAAAATCACTTCCCCTTCTTTATCTTCCTCTGTCCTTGTCATGTACCAGGAGCATTAGCAGTCCCAAGAGTTGAGCAGGGCATCTCATTTTGAGAAGATAAACTGGGGAGTTCAATTCAGTCCAGGCAAGCTTAGAGCTGAGCTTTTATGTTGAACTTGCAAGGAAGCT
>NW_012267402.1:2454269-2463947 GCF_000151885.1 Dipodomys ordii | reverse complement strand
CATGGGGCCTGAACTCTGGGCCTGGGCGCTGTCCCTCAGATCTTCAGCTCAAGGCTAGTGCTCTACCACTTGAGCCATACCACCACTTCTGGTTTTTTCTACTTATGTGGTGCTGAGGAATGGAACCCACGGCTTCATGCATGTAAGGCAAACACTCTACCACTGAGCTACCTTCCCAGCCCCAGAGATACTATTTTTTAAATTTAAATGTTATTGTCAAGGTGATATACAGAGGGGTTACAATTACACATATAAGACAGTGAATACATTTCTTGTAAAATATTCTCTAGTTTCTTCTATTTCTCTGCAAATAATAATGTATCTTAAACTCCATTTACAAAGGCAATCTGTATACTTTGTCTTGCCTTTTAAAACAGGTTCTCATAAGCCAGACTCATGGTTCATTCCTATAATCTTAGCTACTGAATAGCCTAAGAATTGAGGATCATAGTTCAAAGCCAAAATGGGAATAAAAGTCCATGAGACTCTTGTCTCCAATTAACCATGAAAAATCTGTAATTGAAGGGGTAGCTTGGGTAGTAACATCAGGTTCTGAGTTCAAGGCCCAGGAACAGCACGAAACAGACATATCACAGAACATGGAATTTGTGGTTTCCCTTCTATCCACTCAGAGCTAACTATGCCCACTGCCATTCATCTTCAATGTTCATGAGGAAAGCCAATCAGTGTTTTCCTGACTTTTCCTATGATTTATAGTGGGATTACTGTCTTAGAGATTTTTTTTCTTTTCTCTTGTATCTCAGCATTTTCTCTGGTCATTTGTGAAGTTACCAATCTTTCTGTTACACCTGAATGTATTTGAGTCATTTACTGACACATTATTATTTATTCATTTGAGAAGATAATCCATTAATTTTCAAATATGTTTTCAACTTTCTACCAACTACACATTAGGATACGAGTTGTTCAATTTTATGAAGTCTTATTTCTCTCTTATTTCCCTTGGTTTCCAGGCTTCAGTGGTTAGTTGCAGGCTTTCAGTGTTCAGTTTTCATGCTTCAGTAACAATTTGTCTTCAACTCCATTTACAAATCTGTGTACTTTGTCTTAAAATATGATGTCACAAGCCCAGCTCCAGTGGCTCTTCCTGTTATCCTACCTACTCAAAAGCCTGTTCTACGACTATGAAAAAGTTAATAATACAAATTCACAATTTTACACTTGTATTTCTTGGTAATAATTTTTTTAAAGTTTAACTTTTAAGTTGGGAGTGGCTCACACCTATAACCCTAGCTATTCAGGAGGCTGAGATCTGAGGATTGCAGTTCAAAGCCAGCCTGGGCAGAAAAGTCCCTGTGAGACTCATCTCCAATTACTCAAAAAACAGAAGCAGTGCTGTGGCTCAAGTGATAGAGTGCTAGCCTTGAACCCAAAGAGGCTCAGGGACAGGGCCCAGGCCTTGAGTTCAAGACCCATGACTGACAAAAAAAAATTAACTTTTACACTTGGGTCTTTGTAATAATTTGTGCTCATTTTCACACATAGTGTTTTGGCAGTTATCCAACTTCAGCAATTTGCATGTAGAAAATACTTGTTTTGAATCTAATTGTTTGTAAAACCTTGTCTTTTTGCCCTTAACAAAAATCAATCTACCTTAAATGTAAGAAGGTGGATTAGGAATCTCAATTGTACTCTATTCATCTGCATGTATAACATTGCGCCAAAATCAAAAAACTCTAAAGAAATTAATTATTTTAATATTTGGGACTCTTTTTTAGTGTACATACAGTAAAGCCAAACTGGATACTATATCCCAGATTCCTTGTGAGTACCCACCTATGTCCTTTATAAGACAGGAGAGGCATTGTCATGTGTGTCCTACTGGTGCTGAGCATGAAGATAAACCTGGGATGTAGGGGGGTTCCTTGTCCCTTCTACCAAAACATCTCAGCGGCCTTCAGTGTCTGGCAGCAGCTGAGAAGCACTCTCCACAAATGGATGCCCCCAGAGAAGTAGCTGGGGCAGCCCAGCCTCTCACTTCTGCTTCCCTGGGAGGTTTTTGTTATGGCTTGTATCACTGTGGGAGGATCACGGTAACCTTGTTGACAGTAATAAGTGGCAACATCTTCAGGCTGCAGGCTGCTGATGGTGAGAGTAAACTCTGTCCCAGATCCACTGCCACTGAACCTGGATGGAACTCCAGGTTGCAAAGTTGTTGCTCTATAGATGAGGAACTGAAGGGCTTTCCCTGGTTTCTGTTGATACCAATGTAAATAGTTGCTAATGCCCTGACTTGCCCTGCAAGTGATGGTGACTCTGTCTCCTAGAGATGCAGATAGTGATGGAGACTGGGTCATCTGGATGTCACATCTGGCACCTAACATTGGAAACATGAAAACAATAATTATCCTTTTATTAGAAGACTTCACCCAAAGAAGCATTGAACAATGAACTAAGTTAATATGCTCAGCATTGTCCTTCCTTACCTGGGAGCCAGAGCAGCAGGAGCCCCAGGAGCTGAGCAGGGGCCTTCATGTCCGTAGTATGTGCTGACTGTGACTGACTCCTGCACAGTCTATGAGCAGCTATTAAGTTTTGTGAGAAGTGGGCTGTGCTTTGGGCAAATGCAAATCAACAGAAATTGCAAATCAGCAGAGGCTGCAATCGCTGAGCACAGCTGCAAGCATTTAAGATTTTGTTATGTCAGCACAGACCTCATGTGCCACAGGCTAAACCAAGGCAGTACAACTTTGCCTGAAAAATAGTGTTTCTCTCTGCGGCCCAGAGAACACAATAACTCTTTTTTTTTCTTATGAATAGAGTGAAGTTTGATCTCCGCCTGGTTTAGGATATCTTTTTTCATTTTAGTTTTCAATCAAGGAAAGATAGTTCCAGAAAGCGGAGTTAATTATTTTGAATAGATTCCTTGAGTCTGTTTCCTTGAATCCTTTTAATTGTTAATTGTTAATGAATATAATGCCTAAATATTGAACAAGATATAAGATTTATGTCCTAGGGAAAGAGGGAAAAAGATAATCAGTAGGTAGGTAGGTAGGAAGGTAGGTAGGTAGGTAGGTAGGTAGGTAGGTAGGTGGGTGGGTAGGTAGGTGGGTAGATAGATAGATACATAGATACATAGATACATAGATACATAGATACTTTTATTTAAAGTAAAATAATGCAAATATATACTGTGTGCAACGAAGTGCCATGGTCTGCAATGTATGGTCTAGCCACTGGATCTGCTATTAACTACAGGTAAGTGGTCACTGTCCTTCACTTCTTAATGCACTTTCACACTAGCAGTATTTAGGAGAGTTCATATTATATGTTGGTTCTCCATATGCTGAAAAGGACTTGGCTACCTTGTAGCTTTGTGATCCTTAAGCATTTCTGAGCTGGAATTCTTTTGGATGGCATTCATGTCTCCAACCATCTTGACTCAAATTGTTCCCAGTCAGAAACAGAGGTATTCTCCAAACTAAAGGCTCAAATTCACTTCAGTCTACTCTGCTTCCTAAACATGGATATTCCTAAATCACCCCATCTCTTCACGTTCCTAAGTTTAAAAGATTTAATAACTGGGTTTAGGGCTTTAAAAAAGTTCAGAAATGATCAAAAGTATTGTGGTGAGGGGTGTACACGGTGTTGAACACACATCATGCAAAGGACATTCTTAGCATGGGACAATAAGAAAAACTGTCACCGGTAGTGAACCCCAACTACAGTACAAAGGGATCCACACATGTAGTTCAGATGTGGAGACACTGGCTACCCTAGTACAGAATGTCACATCTGGGAACAGAGGAGCAGGATACTCACATGCACTTACTATTATAAGTCTAAGCAGCTGCATCAGTTGCAAAAAATAAAAATCAAACTCACTCACACATAAGTCACTGACAAGTCAAAGTTCTTCAGAACTATTCCCCTAAATAAATCACATGTGGTATTTGATTTGGAGGCCTCCAGTATCTAATCTATTACCACCATATCAGCAGCCTGAATCTTGGACTATGGAAGCCGATTCATACTACCACAAAATAAAATCATACTTACTATTTTCACCCAATTGATGGGTAGAGTCTTAAAACTGTAACTGGCTTATGATAAATAGGCAATCATGGTGCAAAGGACAAACAAAACATCTAGAAACAGTTCCTCATAGCTGTGTTTGAGAGCAGCTCTGAGTTGGGAACAGCACTAAGTGGCAGGGGGAAGAAAAAAATGAGTGGATATAAGGATAGAGATCCAGTCACCCTACTATTATTGTCACAGTCATCCAGTCCCTGAGCCCTCAGATGGGGACCATACACATAAAGACCTCTTGTCTGTACAGTAGAGCAGGAGGGTCTACACACAGTGGTCTCAATGCCAGTGTATCAGTATGTCTCAGAGACCAGGCTGCCAGGTAAACAAGGGTCAAGTGATATATGGCAATTTGTTTTGCAAAATGCATGCCCAATGTTTTGCTTGAAAAAAAGTATTCTTATTTAGCTTATAAATAGTCACCATTTTTGTTACCAACTTTGCTTTTATTTTTGCAAAAAAAAACACTGTCTTTGCAGTTTCAGATGTATTCCCTCTTCTGTACTCATTTCTTCTTTTATCCTCACAACACTGAAGTTTGTGCTGCCTAAGCAAGTGATACACTAGCACTTGAGCCATGTATTGAGGTTATTGTTCATTTTCATCTATTTCAATATTTTTTTAATTTCCTGTGAATTATTTCCTTAATCCACTGATGTTTAAAAATTAAGCTAATTTTTATTTATTTTGTTTACTTTCCAAAGGTTTTCTTGTATGAAGCTAAGTTTTTAGTATTTCTTGAAAGTTATTTTGGCCATAGAGTGTGATCTGTCCTAGTCAGTGTTTCATGTGCTGATGAAAACCATGCATTCTTCAGCATGTGAAGCAATGTTCTGTGGATATCTGTGAGTTTTGTTATTTCACTCTGATCATTCTTTGCTGATTTTCTGTCTGGATGATGTGTTCATTGATGAAAATGTGGCTGTGATTATATTGGAGGCTGTCTAGTTCCTTATGTCCACTGAGTGCTATATATATTTGAGCACTCTAATATTGGGTACTTACAGACTTACAATTGTCACTTTTCTTTGCTGAGTTCATCATTGTATAATGAATATCCTTATATGGTTTACTGTTTTTTACTTAAAATCTACTTTTTCTGATATTGGTTTGGCTTTTCATCCTTCCTTTTGGTGTCCTGGAGTATAGAATATGAGAATACATGATTACTTCTCCTTCTGTTCAGTATCTGTGTGTTTATGGAGGTGAAGTGAGTTTCTTGTAAGTCACATATAATTGAGTATAGTTTTTATCCCATTAGTCATTCCATGTCTCTAAATGGGAGATGTTAATCCAGTTATTAATACATAAGGAACCGATTGATAGGAAAGGTCTTACTACAAGTGTTAGGAAACTTGAATTCCCATTTGTTGCAGGTCCCTTCTTTCATTTTCCCTGTCTCATAGTCTTCCTTGTTAGCAAAGATGATTAACATGTGCTTTGATTCCTGGCTTACATTTTGGCTTATATGTTGAACAAGCAAAAGTGTAATCCTAAGGAAACTTCCCACTTAAATTCAGTTTCAATTCACCTTTGGATTTTTAATATTTCTTTTACATCTGTCTACATTATCAAATACACAAAAACAGTTATTAGAAATTTTTACATCTTCACAGTGAATTATGAAGGGTTTATCCATCATGCTTACAATATTAGATCAGTTGAAATATGTTTCAATAAATATACTTGCTATTAACTTTTATGTTTTACATATTTTTCCTTAGTAATTAACATCTCTTTCATTCAGATGAATTCAGCTTGAAACCTTCCTGGAACATTTCACAAAAGATGGGATTGGTGGAGATATAGTCTCTTTGCTTCTCTATGTCTAGGAAAATATTGATCTCCCATTTATAAAAAAAAAAAGCTTTTGTGGGTGAAATTTCCCTATTTTTAAGTTCTCTTTTCTTTCTGTATTGTAAAAATCTTATGCCATTCTTACTGCTTATAGGTTTCTTCAAAGAAATTGAGTGTAGTATTTATTTTCCCTGTTAATATGAGGATGTACTCTTCATCCTGAACCTTCAAGAGCTTCATTTCATGTCTTGCGTGGACATAGTTGAGCTAAATTTGTCTAGTGACCTTGACTGCCTCTATCTGTTTATTTCTATCTTATTCTAGGTTATGAATGCTATTATTAGTTGCTTAAATAAACTTGGTACATGTATTTTTTTCAGACACTCTGAAATCTTATTGCTTAGGGCTTGCTCCACTAATTTATGTCCCATGAATATAAAAAGGCATTTAGCATATAGATGTCTTTGTCTTTCACAATAAGCCATTAGTGATTTTGAAACCTAGACGTTTGACTTTTCAGAAGCTGGTCCTCCAAACATTAACAGGAATTTCATGAGCATGAGGAATGGCACAGGAATTGCATGAATGGGATGAGAATAAACAAAGATTAATAGAGACATTCATGGAATCCATGAACAGACAGCTGGAGGAATCTAGGAAGGCCACAAAGGGAATGCTGAATGAAGTCCAACAGAAGGAAAGGGATTCCAATGAAACTATAACCAATCAAATAAGGGATTGGAGAATGAACACTGAAAACCAAATTAAGGAGGTAAAGACGTCCATACAAGAGCTAAAACAAAGCTCCAATAAAGAATTTGAAGCCATCAAATCTAACCAATTAGAAGGAAAGGAAATAAAAAAACAAAGTAGAAAGTGTTGACAGTAGATTAGACCATGCAGAAGATCGAATCTCTGGGATTGAAGAGAGCCTAGACATAGAGAAAGAATATACAAGTATTCAAGACAGATCCAAGAAATATGATAGATCTATTCTATATTTATAAGATACCATCAGAAGGCCTAATTTAAAGCTACTGGGTGTAGAGGAGGGCCTAGAAAAAGAAGTTAATGGGCTAGGAAATTTTTTAACAGGATCCTAGCAGAGAACTTCCCAAACGTGCAAAAAGACAGGCTCATTCACATACAAGAATCCTGTAGAACCTCAAATGCACCAGACCAGAACAGGATATCCCATGGACACATTGTAATCCTCACAAAATCAAATGAGATCAAGGAAGGGATCCTTAAAGCTGTCAGGAAGAAAAGATCAATCACTTATAAAAGGAAAACAATCAGAATAACTTCAGATTTCTCAGCAGAGACAATTAAAGCAAGAAAAGCCTGGAATGGTGTATGCCACACCCTAAAGACAAACAACTATCAATCAAGAATACTGTACCCAGCTAAACTCTCCTTCACAACAGAAGGACAAATAAAAACCTTTCACAGCAAAAAAAAAAAATTGAAACAATATATCTCCACCAAACCAGCCCTACAAAAGATACTTAAAGATGCCCTACACATAGAAAACCAACAAGAGCACAATAAAGACAAAGAAAAATTTCTTTCTTGCTATTGTTTCTAATGTATTTAGAAAGTACCATGTGATTTTTTTTGTTGCTTTGTATGTCTCTGCTGCATGGTATAACCTCTGTTTTCACTGTATTTGATGTTGCTATAATTTGGGGAGGGAAAGGGAAAAAACAAATTGTTTAAATAGGGATACAGTTTGACCCATTGCAACAATGAGATATACTAGATGCTATGTCAAAAAACAAACTTTACAATTTAGGTGGAGGGAGGGGGAGAGTGTAGTTGTGAGGATGAGAGGGAAGGGATGGTAGGGGAAAAACAAAGGAAGAGACAACAATGCTTGATAAGAAATGTACTCATTACCTTGTTGATGTACTTGTAACCCATCTGTACAGTATTTTCACAATAGAAACATTTTTAAACAAAGACAAAGAGACCGCAAAGAGAGAATCCCAGACTCATAAGAAGAAGCCAGTTGGCACAGCTCCAAAGAAAGTGGATAACATAGCAGGAACTCCCAAAAACCACTCAGTCCTAATTCTCAATAACTTAGCTCTACAGTTAAGTGAAAAACACTGTCTAGTTGGATCAAAAAGCAAGATGCTTCTATCTGCTATCATCAAGAGACACAGCTTCCACACAAAAACAAACATATTCTGAAAGTGAAAGGCTGAAATAAAATCGACCAAGCAAAGAGCCCCCATAAACAGGTGGAAGTTGCAATCTTAATATCAGATAAAATAGATTTCAAGTTAAAATTAGCGTGAGGAGATAAAGAAGATCACTACATACCAATAAAGGAATCCCACCTTCAGGAGGATATAACAATTCTAAATATTTATTCACCAAACAACAGAGCAAACATTGAAATTATGCCCTGCATTCTCTCATACCACAAGGGAATAAAATTAGAACTCAACACCAAAACCCACCAAAGAAAATCCTGTAATACATGGAAGCTGAATAACACATTGTTGAACCACCAGTGGATCATGGAAGAGATTAGAAAGGAAATTCAAATGTTCATGATATTTAACAAAAATGAACATACAAATCACCAGCGCCTCTGGAATATAGCAAAGGCAGTACTCAAGTTTATAGCTTTGAGTTCCTACATCAACAAATTGGAGATCTGAAACCAAGAATTTAATGAGGCACCTAAAGCTCCTTGAAAAAGAGCAAAAGCTAAACCCCAATCCAGTAGACAGGAAGAAATAATTAAAATTAAATCAAAATTAAATGAATTAGATTCCAAAAAATTAGAATCAACAAAAACAAAGAGTTGATTCTTCGAAAAAAATAACAAAATTGACAGACCCTTGCAAATCTTATCAGAAAAAGAACATACCCATATAAACAAACTCAGAGATGGGAATGGTAACATCACCACAGAAACAACAAAGATTCAGAACATTATAAGGGAATACTTCACAAACCTTTATGCTAATAAGCTTGAGAATCTGGAAGAAATGGATGAATTTCTAGCAAATATTGACATGCCCGAACTAAACCAAGATGAGTCAAACCAACATAACAGACCCATATCAACCATCAAAATAAAAAAGCAATAAGAGACCTCCCATCCAAGTAAAGCCCAGGACCAGATAGATTCATAGCTGAATTCTACTAGGCCTTCAAAGCAGAACTCACACCAATATGCCTCCAACTCTTAAGTGAAATTGAAAATGAAAGTTCACTACCAAAATCTTTCTATGAAATGTCATAACACTCATCCCCAAAACAGGCAGGAACTCATCAGAGAAAGAGAACCATATACCCATTTCTTTGATTAACATCGATGCAAAACTTCTCAACAAAATTTGGGCCAATCAAACTTCAACAAGTCATCAAGAAAATCATATACCATGAACAAGCAGAATTCATTTCAGGGATGCAAAACTGGTTCAATATATGCAAATCAATTAATATAATTTATCACATTAACAAGGATAAGAACCACATGATTATCTCAATAGATGCAGAAAAAGCATTTGACAAGATCCAACACCCCTTTATGATGAAGGTTCTGGAAAAATTAGGAATCCATGAAACATTCCTCAATATAATAAAGGCTGTATATGACAAACTTACAGCCCGCATTATACTTAATGGCAAAAAACAAAAGCTGTTTCCTCTAAATTCAGGAACAAGACAAGGATGTCTGCTCTTGCCACTTTTCTTCAATTTTGTATTAGAATGCCTAGCAAGAGTAAGAAGAGAAGATGCAAACATAAAGGGGATCTAAATAGTGAAAGATTAAGTAAAATTCTCCCTCTTTGCAGATTATCATGATCT
>NW_012267402.1:2447315-2448509 GCF_000151885.1 Dipodomys ordii | reverse complement strand
TCTTATATATACATTTTTCTAATTTGCAGAAGGGAAGGGAAATAACAAAATGCTGAAACAAGGATACAGGTTGACCCACTGTAACAATGAGATGTACAAGCACTATGTTGAAAATAAACTTTACAACTTTGGTATGGGGAGGGAGGGGTTCGGGAGATAGGGAGGGAAGGAGGTAACAATGCTCAATAGGAAATGTACTCATTACCTTACTCATGTAACTGTAATCCTTCTGTACAGTATTTTTACAATAAGTGAAGTAATCCAGGCCCAAAGAAACATAGGTTCCATGGTTCCCTTATTTGCAATAACTGGTATATGGCTGAGACAAGCAGAAAAGGTCAGATAAGATGTTAAGTGAAATGAACCCCAGGATAAGGACACAAGTGTTTTTTTTTCTTTCTTGCTACAGCTTCTAACATGTTTATAAGGTACCACATGATTTTTTTGTTGCTTTGTATGTCCCTCCCCCATGGTATAATCCCTGTTTTCATTGTATTTGATGTTGCTATAATTTGAGGAGGGAAAGGGAAAAAACAAATTGATTAAACAGGGATGCAGGTTGACCCATTGCAACAATGAGATGTACAAGATGCTATGTCAAAAAACGAACTTTACAATTTAGGCTGGGGAGGGGGGAGTGTAGTTGTGGAGATGGAAGAGAAGGGATGGGAGGGGAAAAACAAAGGAGGAGGCAAGTTGCTTGATAAGAAATGTACTCATTACCTTGCTCATGTGATTGTAACCCCTCTGTACAGTATTTTCACAATAAAAAAACTTATTAACAAAATAAAGAAAAAAAGAAGCTGGTCCTGACAGTCTCTGAAACCCAAAGCAACACTGGATTCGATATCTTACTTTTTCCTCACTTACAACTTATCTTCCCTGGTCTATCACCTTTCCCTACAGCACAGATTCACAGAATCTACTATGCTGGTCTTCAGAAAAGCATTGCATTAGAAAAGCTAGGCTAAGCCAATCAGGAGGGTTTTTGCTTTAGAGTATATATCACTGTGGGAGGAGCATGTGTAGCCTGCATACAGTTATAAATCCCCAAATCCTCAGCTTCCACTCTGCTGATTGTCAGTGTACATTCTGTCCCTGATGCATTGCCACTGAACCTGTCTGGGACCCCAGTTGTTTTCTTAGAAACCAAATAGATCAAGTGTTGTGGAGATACTGGCCTGGCTTTTACAG
>NW_012267402.1:2446890-2447265 GCF_000151885.1 Dipodomys ordii | reverse complement strand
TGGCTTAGGACTGTTCACTGGAACTCTAAAACTGCTTTCTATGCGAGAGCTTGTTCAGATTCCAGCTTCTCCTCCGCCATCTTGTCGCCTCCCTCGTGATTTTTCCTTTTATTATTTACTTTGTGCTAATCGTTTTCATGGCTTAACTAGAGAATAGGATCTCATTCCTCATCCTCTCCAACAAATCATCTCACTTGCCCCATCCAAGAAGATGAGATTAGTTGGTCTAACCCATGCCCAGAACACAAATGGGAAGCAGTGGCAATGAGGTCTCACCCTTCCATCCCATTCTTCTTCCTCTGCCCTTACCAGGGATCCAGAGTATTAGGAGCCCCAGAAACTGAGCAAAGAACCTCATTCTGAGAGGTGATCTGT
>NW_012267402.1:2429388-2446840 GCF_000151885.1 Dipodomys ordii | reverse complement strand
ATTTCAAGATTATGAGCAAGCATTGATTGACTTTCAGTGATTTTTCCTTTTATTATTTACTTTGTGCTAATAGTTTTCATGGCTTAACTAGAGAATAGGATCTCATTCCTCATCCTCTCCAACAAATCATCTCACACTTGCCCCATCCAAGAAGATGAGATTAGTTGGTCTAACCCATGCACAGAACACAAATGGGAAGCAGTGGCAATGAGGTCTCACCCTCCCATCCCATTCTTCTTCCTCTGCCCTTACCAGGGATCCAGAGTATTAGGAGCCCCAGAAACTGAGCAAAGAACCTCATTCTGAGAGGTGATCTGTGGAGTCCTGATCTGACAATGCAAAGCCAGCGCTGAGTTTTTTATCTCCCTAGGTGGGAAAGCGCTCCTGGGACAATGCTACATCCAGGTGGATGTAGCATTGTGAGATGGAGACAGGGAAGGGTAAAGTCCTCTCTGGTGAGCAAAGTGACTTAAAGTGTTCTCTGTCCTTGAAGGAAAACTAATAAACTGCGTTCTGCCTTCAGTGGTGGGCAAAAGGACGCCACTATGAAAAACTAAACTTCAGTGATGGGGAAAGATGATACTGTACATATGTCCTTGACACTCTAGATAGATCCATGATAAGCAGTTTGCTGCCTATAACAATGTGGAAGAGGACTGCCACCTGATTGTCTCTCTCCCAAATAATCTAGAGAAAATCACAGCACCCATCTGCTCTACTGTTTGTCCTCAGGGATTTTATCCAATAACAGGCCAGACTTCATCTAGCCAAAGAGGATTCTGAGATAGAGTATGATTCCATCCTTCACTTTCAGTCTACGTGGGTTCTTAGAGGCAAACTGAGTTTCCTCTAAGTCACATATAGTTGAGTCTTAAGTTTTATCCAATTTTACCAAGTTAAATTGTGTAGAGATGGTATCCACAAACATTCTTTGTGTAGGAACAATCTCATAAGAACACTCTGGGATAAAGAATAATTTGATCCAGAAAAAAATCTATCTTTTATAGATAGTTAGCTGATACCTATTTGTAATGTGAGAGGAAAATGGTAGACCTAAGAGTATAAATATGAAATTTTGTGTAATAATTTTTACAACCTAGTAAATATCCTACCTCATTTCCTCACTATATCTATGCAAGGGACTAATTAAAGTATTTCTTCAGAATTTACTCTGGAAAATTGAGAACATTTTACTTTTTTTGTTTCTTACGAGGCTTAGAGAAATTCTCTCCAATACTGTTTTTTTCACTTCACATAGAATCTGGATTCCAACAGGATATTTCTTTCTTTCTTACTCAGTCTCACCTGTCTGTACATAGGTAGCCATGCTCAGGAGTCCACAGCTCAAACAGATTTCACACAACAAATCAACAAGAGCTGGGTCCACAGTCTCCATATCTCCGTGAAGCCTGCACCTAGGATCAAGAATTTACTATCTCTCTTTAAGATAAAAGCTAAGGATTTGCTAAGGATTAGAGCTGCACGGAGTTCTTAATTTTGTATTTCCAACATCCACTGCTATGTTACGATAAATTTCTGTTGCTTTTTGAATCTGAATTTGTGTCATGAGATTGCAGAAAAGGGGTTGAAGACTTGCCTCAGTTGGTAGAGTGCTGGCCAGTGGGGGAAAGTGGCAGGTACCAAATTTGAATCCAGGTCTCAGAAGAAAAAGAGAAGATATCTCAGAAAAATGAATATACATACTATCCAGTATGGAAACTTGGATTGAAGGGAAACAAGGAGCAGTGAATATCTTGTCATGGTCTCTCCTTTTGAAATCTATTCTGATCTATAAAGATCAATTATAATAATTTTTGTTTTGTAAACTTCCAATGGTTGTACAAAAGGGTTACAATTTTACATGCCAACTTATGTGTCTGGTGCTTCTTCATCAGGGACATCCTTTCCATCATCCTCCCTTTTCCCCACAGACTCCAAGTTTTCTAGTTCCTTTATCACATATGTATACTGAGTATTCTGACAGTATTTGTCTCTATTCTTTTCTCATTCATTACTGCAGCTTTATAGTGTGTTTCCAAGTTCACTAGTACAATATTTCTGGCTTTGTTCTTCTTGCTCAATTGTCTTTGTCTACTCAGATTATTTTGAGGTTTCATATACATTTAGAATATTTTATCTAATTCTGTGAATGATACCATTAGTATTTTTTTAATTTAATTTTATTTTATTTGTGAACATACTGTACAGAGGGGTTACAATTACATGGGCAGGATAATGCGTACATTTCTTACCAAGCATTGCAGCCTCCTCCTTTGTTTACCCTTCACATCCCTTCCCAGCCAATCCCCCCAATCCCAATCCTTCTCCTCCCCCCCCCACACCAACGTTGTAAAGCTCGTTTTGGACATGACAACTTATACTTCTCATTGACCATTAGTATTTTATAAGGATTATATTGAATCCAAAATCATCTTGGGTAATAATCTGACCAATTTTAACATTAACTTTTCCAATTAATGAACACAGGATCTTGTGATTTTTGTGCCATTCTGAATTTATTTCGAGTTTTAATGATTTTCATTATAAAGCTATTTTATTTCTTGGGTTGATTGATACCTAGGATCTCTCTTTTTTTCTTTTTTTTAGTTTTTGTCAGTTGTAGGGCTTGTACTCTGGGCCTGGGCACTGTCCCTCAGCTCTTCCGCTCAAGACTACCACTTAAGCTACAGTGTCACTGCCTGGGCTGGCTTTGAACCACGATCCTCAGATCTCAGCCTCCTGAATAGTTAGGATTACAGATGTGAGTCACCAATGCCAGGCTTTCATTATTTCTTAATGGCATAATTTACTGTTGACATTTAGAAATTATTTGTTGAGTTTTTTAAACTGGTTTATATCTTGGATAATTCTGAATTTTTCCACTATTTCTCATCTTTTTGAAGTGGAGTTTGAGGGTTTTTACGTATAAGCCATGTCATCTGCAAACAATGACAATATGATTTCCTTTCCAGTTTGATTACCCTTTGTTTCTCTTAACTAATTTTTCAGACTAGAACTTCCACCATGACATTACATAAAATGGAGAGGGGAGAATAATAGAGGAGTGAATTTGATCAAAGCATGTTATATACATCTATGGATACAATGCAATGAATTCTGGTCTTGCTCCAAATCTTAGAAAGTTTCAGCTTTCCCCTACTCAATGTATTATTACCTGCTAGTTGCTGGACTGAGCTAACTATGTTAAAGTACATTTTGCTGTTCTTCACTCTGTGCAGCATTTATTTTCTCATGAAGGGACATTGAATTTTATTGAATGCCTTTCTGGTATCAACTGAGATGATCTTATAGTATTTTTCCTTCATTTTATTTATACTGTATGTCCTGTTTATTGATTTGCACATATTTAAACACCTTTGCATCTCTAGACTCTATCCCAACTCATTATTTAAAACATTGTGTTTAACATTGTTTGCATTTTTTGCTGAGATTTTGATGTCTATGTTCATCAGAGTTATTGGCCTGTGATTCACTTTGTTGTGAACTTATCTGGTTTAAGCATCAAGATGACATTGGCCTTGCAGAATGGCTGTTGAATAATTCTTTCTCTTGTATTTTTTTAAAATAACTTAAGGAGAACTGAAGTTGTTTCCTTCTTAAATGTTTGGCATATTTCAGCAATGAAGCCATCTGGTTTGAGGCTTTCTTTTAAGTGAAGTTTTTCATTTTTCAGGCTTGATACAGTGTGTGGTTCCAAGAATTTCTTCATTTCTTCCAGATTATCAAATTTACTGTCATATGTTTGTTCATAGTAATGTCCAGAGATCTATATTTTGTAGTGTTGGTTATATTGTCTCTTGTTGCTTATTTAACTTGATTTTTGTCATTCTTTTTTCTTAATTTACTTTAAGGTTAATCTATTTTATTTGCCTTTTGAAGAATCATGGTTTTCTTCATTGGACTTTTGTGGGGGGTAGCCCACATTTCATTTATTTCTGCTCATATTTATTATTTCTATCTTCTAATTTCATGCTTAGGCATGTCTGTTTATTCTGGTTATTGAAAGGCCAAAATCAGTTGCCTACCTGGGAACTTTCTACTGTTGATATGGGCATTGATTTTTATAAATTTATTTTTCGTATGGTTTTCTGTCAGACTCAGTGCATTATTGTCTCCATTTTCATTTTTTTATGTGTCTTAAATTTTCCTCTTTAATTTCATGACCCATTGAAATTCAAATATTGCTGAATTCCCATTTATCTGTACAGTTTCTGAACCTTTCTTTGAAAGGTTAGTTTTTATATTATTGTCAAGGTGATGTACCAAGGGATTATAGTTATATAAGTAAGGTAATAAGTACATTTCTTGTCAAACTTGTTACCTTCTCCCTCATTTTTCTCCCACGTTCCATCCTCCAACCCCCCAAGTTGTAAAGTTCATTTCCAGCATATTGTCTTGTGAGTATTACTGTTGCATAATTTCTTAGTATTCGTTGAGCCTTGTTTTAGCCCTATCATGTGATATCTCATAGACAGTGTTCCATATGCTGATGAAAACTATATATTCTTCAGCTGTGGGAAGCAGTGTTCTATAGATGTCTGTGAAGTTCGTTTGTTCTAGGGGGCAAGTTAATTCTAAGCTTTCTTCATTGATTTTCTGTTTGAATGTGTCCATTGATGACAATGCAGTTTTTACATCTCAAGCTAATCCTAAGATTATATTGGAACCTAACTAGATCACTGTGTCCACTAACATGTATTTTATATGTTTGAGTGAATCAATACTATTTTTAGTTTGTTATTTGACCTTATTGAATTGACCTTTTAATCATTATATAACAAACTATGTGTCTTTTGTCTGCTTTAATGTCTAGTTTATCTGACATTAGTTTGCCTTTTCCACATTTCCTTTGGTTTTCATGCACATAGAGTATCTGATTCCATCCCTTCACTTTCAGTCTCTGTGGGTTCTTAGCCATGAGCTGAGTTTCTTGTAAGTCACACACAGTAGAGTCTTGGATTTTATTCAATCATTCTATGTCTCTAAATGGGAGATGTTAATGCACTTATATTCAAAGCAAGGATTTATAGGAAAGTTCTTACTCCAGCAGTTATAGAACTTGAGTTCCCATTTGTTTCAGTTCTTTCCTGCCCTTCTCCCTGAATTACAATCTTTCTTATTGGCAAAAACAATTATGGTTTGTTTTGATTCCTTGCTTATATTTTAGTTTCTCCAATATAGATTTTGTTTTATGTTTATGTTTAGCATGAGGACTATAAAAACATATTTGGAATATAATAGGCTATTTTCAATTGATAATGATTGACATGATCACTAAGATAATACAAACAATAAGCAATAAGAAATATACTCAAAAGAAAATTCTTTACTGCAATACAAATCCACTCCACATTTAGATTTTTAATATTTCTTTTACATCCTTCAATGTTATCTATTGCTTAACAAACAGATGTGGTATTTACCTTTTGTTTATCTCTTCATAGCAAAGACATGAATGTTTTACACACAATTCTTAAAACATAAGATATTTTGGGATGTATTTCTACAATTTACTTACAAGAAATTTTAGCCTTTTATGTTCTTTATTTGCCTAGTAATGTCTCTTTCCTTTAGCTTGAAGAACTTCTCTTATATTTCTTGAATAATGCATGTGGTATATAGATATTCTCTCAATTTTTATCTAGAAAAAATTCTCTCTTTTAAAGGAAATCTTTGCTTAGGTACAACTCTGTTCTTTGAAAACACTTGTTTTTTTCAGTATTATGGAAATCATATGTTACTCTTTCTTGGCATGTAAGTTTCAACTGATAAGACAAATTTCAGTCAAATTAAGGGACACAACAATGGGTTATTCATTTCCTCTGTTAGCCATGAAAAATTCTTCTAAACTTTACCTGTGAGATAAACTACAGATTATAATATAATCTATCTACAGATTATATTATATCATAATCTGTAGATAGACACAATTCACTTTAAATTGGTGGATTAACTTTGACCTTCCTCTACCAGGATATGTATGTTTTTTGAGACTTAGGAGGCTTTCTATTATTGTTTCCTTAAATAACTTCTATAATATTTAGTAGTATAAATCCATCTGGAGTCTTTCAAGGGGTGTGGTTCATTAATTTTTGTGTTTGACCATAAAATGCCAGTTTGCATATAGTTTTTTCTTTTGTTTTTCATATTGAGTTAAATGTGATTGTGAATCATAGATATTGGGCTTGGCTGATACTAGATCTTGAAAACACCTTAGCGCCTACTTGTCAAAGGTCTCATCTTGCAACTTATCCTCCCTAGTCTCTCATCCTCTTCCCCCTGCATAGGTCCAGAGAACCTTCAGTGCTGATTTTCAGATAAGCATTGCATTAAGATAGCTGGGCCAAGCCAAAAAGGAAGGTTTTCATTTCGGGGTCTATCACTGTGGGAAGAAATTCTAAACCTTGCATGCAGTAATAAACCCCCAAATCCTCAGCCTTCACCCTGCTGATTGTCAGTCTGAAATCTGCCACTGAACCTGTCTGGGACTCCAAATTCATGGCTGGAAACAAAAAAAAAGATCAGGAGTTGTGGAGACTGGCCTGGCTTCTGCAGGTACCAGTGCAAATAGATGTTTCCATCACTCTGAGGCTCTGACTAGAGTTGCAGAAGATGGAGACTGGATCTCCCAGGGTGACAGGCAGGCAGAGTGGACTCTCAGTCATCATAACTTCTCCACTGGTTCCTAAAATAGTGAGAGAGAAAAATCAAGATTATGTATAAAAATTGAAGGAATTTTTCTTATTCTTTTGTCACATATTGCTTGCTAGTCATTTTCATGTTTCATTTCATATTCCAAAAATATTAAATATTTTAAAAATATACATATTTATCAAAGAATAAGTAATCCTCTAGACCTCTCATACACCACCTCGTTCCATACTTGTCATAATTGTCACCATAGCACAGGACCTTATTTCTTCTGGACTGTTCTTCACTCTCAGATAGCTAAACCTCATCTGTCCCATCCTAAAGGATGAGACCTAGAGGTTTGTCACATGGACAGAAACACAATTTTCCCTCACAATTTTCCATCCTCATTTCCCTCTCCCCTTGCCAAGGATCCAAAGCATCAGCAGCCCCAGGAACTGAGCAGGCCACCTCATTATTACGAGTACACTGAGGAGTCCTGATCAATGAAGGCAAGGTGAGAGCTGAGCCTTTATCTCAGACTTAGAAGGGAAGGTCCTCCTTAAGGAGCACTATGCAAATCAGCAGGTGGGTGCAGCGGTATGAGAGGAGTAACAGGGAAGGGAAGAGCCTTTCTTGTGAGCAAAGTGACTTAAAAATCATCTGTATTTGAAGGAAATGCAGAAAAGACTATGTTGCTTGTAGCAATGGGCACAAGGACCTCCCTGGGAATGTCTCAATCTGTGTAAAGGACGTGGTACTGGGCCTGGCCAATTTGAAGCACTAGACATCCAATTAGATGGAAGTTTGTGTCCAGGACAATCTATGAGAGGGGAATTGCCATCCAACTTAGCTTCCTCGCAGTCAGTCCAGAGAAAGACAAACTACACATTGATTTTAGTGTTGATCCTCAAGGACTTTATGCACCTGAACTGAACACCTGTACTAGAATAGTTGAGGAGGTCTCTGATATCCATAGCAATCTAGTTAAATATTTGGGATGTTATAAAACATGCTAGAAATGTTCTTTTCATACTCCAGATTAATCACAAATTTCTTTCTGATTTCTCTAGTAAAATGAGACAGAATGAGACATTCTGTGTTTAGAGAAATGTTCAACATAGTTATAAGAGAATTTCTTTCTCTTCATAGAGAATTTGGTGTTGTAGGGGTTTTTAGCTCTCTGTGAGAACCTCAGTCTGGCCTATGTATAGGGCAGCCACAGGTAGGGGTCCACAGTACAAATATAAATTCTTCAGCCTAAAACATCAAGAAATGGATTCAGTGTTTTCATGTCTTTGTAAGCTTCACCTAGCCCTGAACTTTTGTTTGATCTTCACCAAACTTTGCTAAAACAATGATGACAAAACAGGGTTCTGGGTCAGAAATACATAGAGGCATTAATTTCACACTCTCAATTTCCAGAGCTATGACACCACATAATCCTTACTTCCCAAAACACTAGTGTTCTTATTATGCAACATATTATTATGGACAGAGGGAAAACAGGAGCAGTAAGAATTCTGTCACTGACGGTTCTACTTGGAATCTATTCTTGGAAATACTAGTCGGACATCACTGTCTTTCACCTGTATTCCCAGCTACTGAAGAGCCTGAGGTCTGAGCAATTATTGTAAAGTCCCAATAAGCAGCAAAAGACCAAGCAAGAGCTCGAGAGGTATAACTCATGTTATATATCACCAGCCTAGCAAGCAAGCAAGGTGAGCACACACAAGGCCTTCAGTTCAATCCTTAATACTACCAAAAGAAAAACATAAAAACTATTTTAACAAGGCAATATCTAAGATGATTGAATTTATAATATTGTTATATATTTGTGAAATTAAGATGCTCCTACATATGTCTGATAAGGCAATTATTAAGGGAAAAGGATTGAGGCAGAGAAGTTGCATTGTATTTTTTCTGTACTGCCAAATGCTTTTGTGTAGGGACCATGACACAGGCAAGTTTCTGTGATTCCTATGAGTTAGGCAACTACTTATTGGTGAGAGTGTTTGCCATTCATTGAAGTGAATGATTGTGAGGTAGATAACTTGATAGGACCACAGGTTCTGTACACTGTCCTATAAACTCCATCCATTCACAGAACCCAAACCCAAGATGCTTTAGGAAAGATTAAATCAAGAACCCATTGGTTTATGCGTGTAATCTTAGCTACTCAGGAAGCTGAAATCCAAAGCCAGCATAGGCAGGAAGGTCCATGAGACTCTTATCTCCAATTAACAAACAAAAAAGCTGGAAATAGAGCTGTCCATCAAGTGATAGAGTATCCATCTTGAGCAAAAGCACTAAGAGACAATATTCAAGCCCTTAGTTCAAGCTCTAAAACTTGCACAAATTAATAACAATAATAATAATGATAATGATAATCACACAGAATCTTGTTCCTTTCCCAAGATGACAATGGATGGTCTTTGTGACAGAAAGAAGAGAATTTCCTTAGGTTAGAAGTAATATCTAACTGTTGGTATAATTTGTGGAGGGGAAGGGAAAAGACAAATTCTTTAAATAGGGATACAGGCGGACCCATTGCAACAATGAGATGTACAAGTCATTATGTCGAAAACGAACTTTACAACTTTGGTGCAGGGAGGGGGGCGGGGAGGATTGGGTGGGGGGGAAGGAGGAGGATGGGAAGAGGATGGGAAACAAAGGAGGAGGCTACAATGTTTGATAAGAAATGTACTCTTATCTTGCCTATGTAATTGTAAACCTTCTGTACAGTATTTTCACAATAAAAAAATAAATAAAATAAATAAATAAAAGAAGTAATATCAAACATCTCAATCCAGGGCACTTCCCTAGCTTCAGCCTCACTGGAGGATACTATGAAGCTCTAGCCACTTGGGATTGAACCTGGCTTCATTTTTCGGACAGCTGCTGAGTTTGGAGTTGGTGTCCCCTAATCAAAGATGCTATACGCCTCTTGTTTGTGAACATCTTCCTTTGCAACTGCATCCAGCTTCCATTGATAAAGCCCTCTCCTATGTTCCACAAACAGCAAGCAGAGAATAACAATGCATTCCACTCAGTGGGTTTCAAGCCTGGCTCTTCTTTCAAGGAAGGAACCAGCTAGAAAGCCTTTATGACTTCTGGAGACAGCACAGACTACAGGTAGCAGGATTAAATGAAGACTGAGACTAATTAGAACAATACAATATAATCTTCTCAGAAAAAGAGATTGCACCAAAATTACACGATTAAAGGAAAATAGGAAGAAAAGTATTCATTATTTGTAAACACTACCAAAGATAATCACTAGACTTTAATATTCCTGAAGCTTCACCTAAACCAAAACTGCATCTTCATCTCTGACTTCACATTAAAGTTTCAAGATGTAGTAAAAACATTTTACTTATATTTTAACTTGACTTTTACCATTAGAAAACACTGTCATCCAACCTTACACCCAGATTTGTTCATATTATGGCTTCCTAAATACTTCTGTTTTTTCATCTGACAAATATTATGTATATATGCATATATTAACTCATGTGTTAGAAATAATTTAGAGTGTTACACAAAATTTAAGACAAGCATCCTTATAGTAAGCAAGTTTTAATCAAGGAAGAATTTGGGTTAATCCAATGTTCTTTATCATCAGGAAATACTGTTATCATAGAATTATGTAGATAAGAGCAACAATAGGGAGGAAAGTATTTTCTACATTATATATTTGAGGTTTATTATTGTTTTGAACAAATCAGAAAAATTGTACAGAATCATAAGCATGGTAATCTATTGGCAAACAAAATTTATCTGCTTAGTAATAGTATTCAGTGAATCCACTATATTTCTTTTTCTCTCATTTTGGTCCTTTTGTTCAGGTTTTCTTTTGTTTTTCAGGGATGGTGGCACTACAGTTTGATTTCAGGACTTTATACTTCCTGAGCAGGCAATCTACCACTGACCTTGAACAGCAATTGGCCTATCTTTGGCTTCCCATCCTAGAAGGGATAACAAGTGTTTGCAAAAATTCTGTACACCTTTCCAGTGAGATGGATCCATTGAGACAGTTTTTTCTACCCAGGCTGTCCTGGACTTGCAACTTTCCCAACTTTACCCTCTCTCATGGTCTAAGATGGCAGGCGCACCCTACTGTGTCTAGCTATATTTGTTAGAAGTCTTGTGAACTTTTTGCCTAGTCTGTACTCAACCGCAAATCACATTTTCAGACACCCAATTAGCAAGGATTGTAGCTGAGAACTACTGGTGCCTCAGCTTCAAATTAACTTTCAATGAGCATTGAAGAAATAAATTAGGCTAGCCATAGTCTATAGATTCATGATTTGAGTGGTCCCTAGTGTTTTGCTGATGTAAGGACAAAATGATATTAAATATCATAGAAATCAGGACATTCTGATGTCAAATTTCCGTTCCTTTAACTAATATGCCAGTGGAGGGATTGTGAGAAAAGTGAACATATTTCCTAAGAATGAGGAGAACCTCCCTTGATGAATGTTCCCAAAAGTCACAAGGTCATCCAGGAATTTATTGACTGTTCAGGAAGGAGAAAGCATCCCCACTCTGGGTGGTAGGGATTGTGATATGGGAGTCCTAAGTATGTAGGGAGTTGGGAGTAGGAGGCTCTGAGCGCTCCTTGTCATGCCCTGGGACCTTTTGGCACAGGAGAGGTGCACGGTGCCTCCTCCTCAAAGCTCTGCAGAATTGTCACTGAGCCCCACCTGGTTTCTATTAGTCCTTTGCTGCTGCTCCTTCTGCACTGATAGCGTGGGCCTTTCTGGTATCCGTGTTATAGGCTGTTACACTGTGCTGGGCCCAATGAGTGTCCTGCTGACTAGGGGGTACACTAGCATCTCCAGGCTCCAGTTCTGTGATTGTGGGAAGGAAAGCAATGGAATTTTGCTTTGATATGTAACTCCACTTGTGGATATGTGGAGAAATACGAGCAGAAATCGGATCTCTTATTATGTGATACAAAGCACTTCATACAAATAGTTTGCTCTGAATTAATTCTGTATATTTTGTCTGCCTGGTTGAAAGTACAAGTTTTAAACATATTTGCCATGCCATTTGTGATCAGGGAATATATGTCTAGTATTTTTCAATCTCTTTACCAGAATCATCCTTATTCCTAACCTAGTGATAAAAATGTACTTTTACTTCCATTGAACCATGGAAATATATGTTACTGATGTGGCCAATATTACTCAGAAATATTCTTACAACTCTATCATACATGCAATCAACTGAATGCATATATTTGCATACAGTTATCATCGGGATATTAAAATCCATTTTATTTTCAAGTTCTGACCACTACATTGTAAGAATAATGCATTTGATATGTATGTGTGAAGGCATTTTTTCTTATTATGATAATAAAATGCCAGTACTATCACCTATGGCCTGTTGTTGAGTTTTAAATATAAGACAGTTTCCATCCTAGCTTCAATGTTGTGGGCATGGAAAGTTAAAAAAGCTACTCTAAGCCGTGTACCAGTGGCTCATGCATGTAATCCTAGCTACTCAGGAGGCTGAGATCTGACTATCACAGTTCAAAACCAGCCCGGGCAGGAACATATGTGAGACTCTTATCTCCAGTAAACCACCAGAAATCTGGAAGGGATGCTGTAGCTCAAGTGGTAGAGCACTAGCCTTGAGCTGAAGAGCTGAGGGACAGTGCCCAGGCCCAGAGTTCAGGCCCCATGACCAGACCCCCCCAAAAAAATACTAATGGCCTTCATTTGTATGTTCTTCTTTAACTTTTTGAGTACACACACACACACACACACACACACACACACACACACACACAGAGGGACATTGTCTCTCATGGAATATTATCTAATTTAATGATAGTTTGCAAGAAGATTCATGGTGCTTATAAAAACAGGCAGATTCTCACACAGACTTGTGATACCTTTGTGTCCCATGGTTACACAGAACACCATGCAGATAAGAATAATGAACATAGATCTCCACTGACTCTGTTCCATACTGGGTAGACCTTGGTGGACTTTATGGTTAGCATGTCACTGCATGCAACATGTTCCTAAACCCAACTGTATGGTTTGTGCTAGTCTAACTCTTGGGGTAGAAAGTGGTCCAGAAGCTCTTCTTGGCTGTGATGAGTGTTAGTATTATCCCTGCCTTTGGTCCTCAGCTCCACCCAGAGGTGGGATAATACTAACATTCCCCACTTTGTTGTTTAATAAAAATAGAGTGTTCCAGGCTGGGGGTAAGGGTGGAGGTCATTTCTTCTGAAGTTACTTCAGAAGAAAGGGAGAAGCATTCAGAGGTCTCTGATTTGTTGCTTGGCCAGGTACCTTCCAAAAAGCATTTGCTTGACGGTTAGTAAAGGTCTTCAGCTTTTCCATGACAATCGTTAACAGGGCCAACATAGGCACTTTTGGCTACTGCCTGCTGGACTGGAGGCATCAAGAAGTCCCTGGAGCTGGGGTCTTTAGGGTCCGGGTCTGCACTGGGCAAGACAGGGCAGTGTAAGTGAAGTCTACAGTTGCCTGTAGTAACAGGGTGGCCTGGACTTGTTCCCAGTTGGTATCCTGCTATTATCCTGGTAAAAGAACTTTTGGAAAGGTCGGGCGGAAAGCTGACAAGGTGATAGGAATGATGTAGGAGAACACACATTGGCCAAAGCCAGAAAAATTCCATTTGGAGCATTAGTCCAGTCGTGGCCCATTACAGGGAAAGAGGAATAACAGGACTGGGGGCAGGAAGGAGGTGTCTAGAGTTTTTTGGCAACTGGGTAGGGACAGCATAGTTGGGTGGTTGGGAGTGACCAGTCAGAGGCTACTATAAATAACATATACAGGGTGTTTGGGATTCAAACGATCCCAGTATTTTACAATCTTAGCTTTTTACTATCCCCTATCACAGAAATAACATCACTTTTTAGTCTGACTTGTGGGGATTAACAGGTGGAAGGGAACACAAACAAATTAGGACAATGTAAAGGTCTGAGCTTCAGTGGATCTGAAGTGGCTTTTTTGTACTCTTCATCCCAAAAGCTGTGGTCATGTGTGATGGAGCAAGGGCAGGGTCTGGGCTAGGCTGTGGCATCTCCCAGAGTGTATGCATTGTCTCACTTTCTGCTGTTTACCTGCAAAATCTCTACACATACTGGTTAAAGACCTTTTAGCAAGCAGAACAGTAACTTAGCTAAAGTCCCTTTTTAAAACAATGCAGCTGGGTGCTGGTGGCTCACGCCTATAATCTTAACTACTCAGGAGGCTGAAATCTGAGGATCACGGTTCAAAGCCAGCCCGGCAGCAAAGTCTGTGAGACTCTTATCTCCAATAAACCACTAGAAAACCAGAAGTGGCGCTGTGGCTCAAGCAATAGAGTGCTCGCCTTGAGCTGAAGAGTGCAGAGACAGCGCCTAAGCCCAGAATTCAAGCCCCACGACTGACAAAAAAAAAAAACGCAATAATCTTGGGAGTTTCTTAACAAGTTTACATACTCAGAACATTCTTGTGCACAAAGATCTTAAAGTGTGCAAAATGAATACACACCTACATTTTCCTGAATTTTTAGTGGCAAGAGATATTTTTGCCAATCTTACTAAGACTGGTACCCCCTATTTTTATTAACAAAGCAGGGAATGTTAGCATTATGCCCACCTTTGGTCCTGAGCTCCACCCAGACCTGAGCTCCTCCCTCCCCTGGAGTCCCACTGTACAGTTGGTCACTCCCTCTCTCTGCCCAGACCTCATGTCTGCCCTCATTTCCCTGAGACTTGGATGAGGGTAGACACCATGTGCTTCCTCTCCCAGGGAAATATGGCCCCTCTAATAAACCTTACAATAATGTTTCCCCTGTCCCTGCCTACCTCTGCATGCTCCCTTGGAAGGGTCCTTGAAGGATCCTTTCAATGAGGGGAGTGAGAGTCAGTGACAGAGCCTCAGGTTTCTTGGCACTTCACTGATCATCACTGACTACAAACAATGCATTTCTGTCCTGTGAACTCTGGAGAGAGGCAGACTGTATCTGAGAGCCAGGTTGCTATCCCTTCCTCATTCATAGTTCACAAGAAACACCTCTTCCTGCACTCCCATCATTGACAGCCATCACACCCTCTTCCAGAACCCATTGGATGAAATCACGAAGTCCATGGTAGCTAACATCTCTACATGTCCTTCATGCTCTAGAGTCAGCACAGTCTTACATCATAACCTTAGGACATAAATAATTTGCATATGTCATTCTGTGCATTTCTGCAAGCATAGAAAACAAGTGTGTGCTCTGCGTTTTCTGGTTTGTGCTTTTCATTTTTAAAACTCATCTCTTCAAATTTTAAGAAGCTCATTTTTCTGTCATCTATAACAACTCCAACAAGTCAAACAGTATCAGATTTAAAACCTTACTTATGATGTCAATGTACAAAAGTCTAATTGAAGACAAGACAATGGAATTTTATTAATTGTCCATTTCCAACTTCCCTCAGAGATATTGAGTGTGGGAATGATGTCTCTGCTATATTCATTGAGGAAATTGAAGCATTAAATTTAAAAAGTAGGAAATTGGGACCAAGATATATTAAAAACTGACAGACTTCAACAGGCTCCCAACAAATAAGGTAGCAGATAAGTTTGTCTGGCATTTATGATAATTCCATGTAATTAAAATAGATGGAGCACAAGGAGACTTTGGATCATTCCTTCCTCCTTTTCTGCATGAATCATCATGTCCCCAGCTCATCATCACCATCTTCAGCTCAATGGACCACCCCCTTGTTCTTGCCTATGTCAACCTACGGCTGCTACCATTGGTCTGGCAATATGTGGTCCTGCCTGAGCTATAGCCACATACCACACACGCTCAGCATCAACTTACTTACTCTCTCTCCACTTTCTTTTTTTCTTCTTTTCACACAGGCTAAGAATCTGTCTTGCTACTCACCAGACATATATCACAGGTAGCACCCAAAGAGGTTTTAGTTTGGGACTATGGAAGGAAGTTCGATAGCTTGCATGCAGTAGTAAACTCCAACATCCTCAGCTTCCACTCTGCTGACTATGAGCATGAAATCTGTGCTGCCCCACTGTCACTAAACCTGTCTGGGACTCCAGAAGCCCAGGTGAAACCCAAGTATATCAGAAGCTGTGGAGACTGGCCTGGTTTCTGTAGATACCAATTCAAATAGGTATTTTTATTACTATGTAAGAGGCTCTGACTAGATTTGCAGGAGATGGAAGCTGGTTCTCCAAGAGTGACAGGCAAAGTGAGTGGAGTCTGAGTCATCACAACATCTCCATTGGATGCTGAAATTGTAAGAGAGAAGTGTAATTCATAAACAAACTGTCCATTGTCAATATTTTCTTCCATTTACTTCACATTTTTATTATAAAGATTTTTTTTCCTTTGAGGCTGGAGATTTGACTCCAACCTCAGGTATGGTAACCACACACTGTACCACTGAGCTGCATCTCATCTTGAATTAATTTGGGTTTATTTTTGGTAACTTCCCCCACCTTGGTCCTTTCAAAGATGAACACAAAAGGTGCAATACACAAGTCTAGAAGTCTCCTCACTTCCTCCTCTCCTCTCTCCATGTTAGAGTCTTCACCACAGTACAAGTCCTAATTCCCTCTGGGATTTTTCTCACACTCACAGACTTTAACATCACACTCTCCACTTGGAGACAAGAAGACAAAGGATCTCATACATGGACAAGATGCATAAAAGAAATGAGGAAAACACTCTCTCTCCCATTCTCCTTCAACTCCCTCTGCTCATACCAGGGATCAGGAGCATTAACAGTCCCAGGAGTTGAGCTGGGCACCTCATTTTGAGAAGATAAACTGAGGAATCCTGGTGAGCCCAGGCAAGTTTAACCACTCACTTTTTATGTTGGATGTACAGAGAAGCTCCTCCCTAGGGAGCAATATGTAAATATCAGGGTGGTGCAGTGGTGTGTGACAAAGTAGGAGGTGAAGTGGAAAAAGACACCTGGAGGATGGGGCCTCTCTGTGAGCAAGGGACAGGAACTGTCATGGGGAGTAAAGAAAGTAAGAGATACAGAACTGAACTGCAAGAAATGTAAACAAAAGGACTTTTACTTTGTCCTTGTTTTGTTTTCTTTTTGTCTTGTTTGTTCATTTATCCATCTTTGGGAAGGCACAGAAGTGGAGGGACAAAGTGTGAACCACTGCAGCTGTGATGCTCACTAGGCACTATGTTGAAAAGGAACTATACAACTTGTGGGTGGGGATGAGGGAAAAACAGAGGGGGAGTGAGGGTGGAGGGAAGAGAAGAGGGAACATTGTCTAAAAAGAAGTGTACTCATTACCTGAGTTATGTAACTATAATCCTTCCATACATCACTATAACAACAATAAAAAAATTTAAAGGAAGTAAGAGAGATCTGATGTATGAGGGATGTGTTTTCAAGATTCCTCTTTTTGGACTGCATCCTAGTTTTTCTACTCTTTCCCAGGTACATTATACACTTTTCTTAATAAAGCTTAGATTTTACATACACATTTCATCATTCTTTAAAAAGTTCATAAGAACGTTTTAGGCTTTTGCATTTTTTTTTGTCGGTCATGGGGCTTGAATTCTGGGCCTGAGTGCTGTCGCTCAGCTCTTCAACTCAAGGCAAGCACTCTACCACTTGAGCCACAGCGCCACTTCCGGTTTTCTTGTGGTTATTTGGAAATAATCTGGAACTCAAAAAGTTAAATCCCCCAACAACAAATCCTCAAAGAAACAACTGCCCAATAAATAAGTGGACTAAAGACTTAAAGAGAAACTTCTCTGAAGAGGAAAGGATGGCCAATAGACACATGAAGAAATG
>NW_012267402.1:2423289-2428304 GCF_000151885.1 Dipodomys ordii | reverse complement strand
GTACCTCAGCTCTTCAGCTCAAGGCTAGCGCTCTACCACTTGAGCCACAGCGTCACTTCTGGCTTTTTTCTTTTTTGCTTATGTGGTGCTGAGGAATCGAACCCAGGGCCTCAAGCATGTAAGGCAAGCGCTCTACCACTGAGCCACCTTCCCAGCCCCAATAAATAATTTTTTTAAAAAAAAGAGTTTCATGAACTGCTTTCCTGCCTGGGCTGGTTTTGAACCATGATCCTCAGATATCAGCCTCCTGAGTAGCTAGGATTATAGGTGTGAGCCATCGTCGCCCAGCTGCATTTTTTAATTATGATAAAACCTAGACACTGTGAGGATCAGAGATATCAATTCAGATTAATGTAGCTTTCTAGACATTCATGATCTATATAACACTGTAGAATGTTTCAAATCCTCCACTTGCCTCCCCAAAGTTCCTTCTCAGTCTATAACAGCTTCTATATCTTATATCCTTCTCAATTCCTCTTCTAAAAATTTCCTCTTTGGACTTATTTGTGGAAATAAGATCAAGTTCTGCTTCTAAGAACAATATGCAACAAAATGAAGCTCATGAATTGAAATCCCTTATCACATACCATAGATATGTACAAAAAGGCACAGACAGATTTGAAGCCAATTTGAGATGTATTTAGCCATGTGATTTCTAGTCATTATGGAGAATTTAGTGATTGAGGTGCCATGCACTCTGATCACCAGTTGTTTTGTCATTTTTAACCCAGAAAAGAAAACTCAGCCCATAACAGATGATATAATCACAGTTAAGAAAATACCCTTGGGATGAACTGTCTTAAAATTCCCTTCATATCCTTTTCTTCCAGGTGTAAAAAGGTTCACCATTTAAGAGGATACAATGCACATCATTAAAGCCACTGTATACATAAGTACAGGCTCATTTACCACTGAAATCACATATATGCCAACACATCCCACATACCACAAAGACAAAATAGATGACTGAGAAACCACATGTGGGAAAGTATTTATACCTTCTCCTCAGTGATAATATGATCACATTAGTATATGGTGAAGAATACGCTGCAGATATACAAAGAAAAGACTGTGACTCTTATGTCTTATGTGGGACACATGGGACTCCACTATCATCCAGCACTGTAGGTTTCTTTCATACTCAGAAACCACATGGACTACACCTTATTCTTTTTTTAATTTTTTATTGTGAAAATACCGTACAGAGGGGTTACAATTACATGGGCAAGGTAATGAGTACATTTCTTATCAAGCATTGTTGCCTCCTCCTTTGTTTCCCCTTCCCATCCCTTCCCATCTCCCACCCCCTACCCTCTTACCCCCCCCACATAGACTCCACCTCATTCTTGACTTCATGTCTCTCATATTCTACCCCATTTGGAACTATTTGGTATTATTCCATGAAGGGCTGACTAGTAGCACCAGATATGATTATTTCAATAAAAACCACTGCTGGTCAATGAATACCATAGACATGGCCCTTCAAATGCTGCTTTCTTCTTTTACTCTTTAGCAGTGATTGAGGCTATTATTCAAACCCAGACATCAACTTTGCTGTCAGTATTTCTAGAAGAGAGTCTCCATCCCAATTCAACTGACCAAAGAGAAATATATTGGATTCAAATGAAACTTACACAAAATTTTGAACACCTCCTGATTCACATCTATGTCCTTGACTTGGACATCTCATCCTATTTGAGCAGAAAGAGAAGGCAGCTTTGCCTTTAGCATTCCCAGAGCCTGGAGATGCTAGTGGTCTTACTAATACTGCTGGACTTCAATGACCAGATCTCCATGCTAATACAATCCAAAAACAGTCCTTCTGCCCCATTCCAGGGGCCTGGATTCCATAGGAATTATCTAGCAAACAGCCTGACAGGATTCAGTTCCAGAGAGTATTAAGAATACTGCACAAGGCTGAGTGCTGGTGTCTCATTCCTGTAATCCTAGCCACTCAAGAGGCTGCAGTCATCCTCAGCTGTGATCAGATTTATGAAGGACTTTTCACCTTCATGTGTATGTGAGAGAGACTGAGAGAGAGAGACAGACAGACAGAGACAGAGTGTGCACAAGTGTGCACACACACATTGGTACTAGGGCTCCAATTCGGGACCTATTGCTCTCACTTAGCTTTTATACTCCAGCCTGGTATTCTACTACTTCAGCCACCTCTCTGCTTTGGCATTTTTACTGGTTAATATGGGATAAGAGTCTCATATCGATTTTTGAGAAATATACTGATCCTGACAGTTGGGAATACTGAGAGTTAAAGGGCATGGTTTCAAACTCTAGTATGAGTTTTGAAGGAGATCAAGGAGAAGATAATCCAAGTGTCTGACAAGCACTGAAGTATGTTCATTTTGGGGCTGGGAAGGTGGCTTGCCTTGCATGCCTGAGGCCCTGGGTTCGATTCCTCAGCACCACATAAGCAAAAAGAAAAAAGCCAGAAGTGGCGCTGTGGCTGAAGTGGTAGAGCACTAGCCTTGAGCTGAAGAGCTGAGGGACAACACCCAAGCCCAGAGTTCAGGCTCCATGACTGGACCCCCCCAAAAAAAACTATGTTCATTTTTAAAGTGGAGGGTGATTTATCATATTTCATATGTAAATCAAGGATTATAATTAAATGATCATTATTGTCTACCTAGCATATGCTGTTAGATTCTGTTTACTAATATTTTGTTGAATTTCACTTGAACATTCATCAAGTATATTGGCCTGTGGTTTTCCATTCGGTTATGTTCTTATCTGACTTTGGTGTCCATTGTGTCAGCACCACAGACTGGGTTTGAATTCTTTTTCTTCCTATTTTTTGAAATAAGGAGAATGTGGTACTGGTTTTTCCTTAAATGGTAGAATTCAGCAAGGAAATTGTCTAGTTGAGATTTTCTTTGATAGGAGACATTTATTACTGATTCAATCTCGATTTTTAGTGATCCATTGAGCTTTCCTATTGCTTCATGATATAAATAAAAAATAATAAAAAATAAATTTGTACATATCTCCTGGATTTTGAAATGTGTTGGCTTATTGCTCAGAACAGTCTTTAGTGATCTCATTTATTTTCATTTGATCTTATTTGTTTCTGTGATATAATTTTTCCCATCTCATTGTTGATTTAATTAATTTGATTCTTCTTTTTCTCTTTCCAGTCTACTTAAAGGTTTTTCTCTTTTGTTTGTCTTTTTGAAGAACCAAGTCTTAATTTTATTCATCTCCTCTATTGTTGTTTTAGTTTCCATTTCATTTGTTTCTTCTTTAGTCTTTATTATGTACTTCCTTCTAATTTTGGACTTAGTTAGTTCTTATTTTTCTTGAAATATCAGAATGGGTTGTTGATGTGAGAACTTTATACTGTTGGATGTGGGTATTGACTGTTAGGAATTTGACACTTAGTCTCACCAACAGATTTTGGTATACTGTTCTCCATTTTCATTTGATTCATTTTTTAAATTTTCTAATTGATTCAAAAGCAAGTTAATTCTCATGTATTTGCATAGTGTCCATAGCTTCTCATGTTTTTGATATAAGCTGATTTTAGCCTTGTAAAATTTGCTATTTGTTCTGTGTTCTCTCTTGTGATCTATTGTAGACAACACACTAAGTATTGATTTTCAAAACTTTGTATTCTGTAACATTGGATGGAATATTACATAAGTGTTCATATATATGTCTGTTCTATGTGCAGTTTGATTGCAGTTTCTTTCATGAATGTAATTATAATTTTTGTGGGTCTATTTCTTCTTGCTCATGTGTTTCTGTTTTGTTTTGTTTTGAGTTTTGTTGGTTCTTAGAGATTTGGGGCAGTTGTTTTTTTTTGTTTGTTTTGTTTTGTTTTTCTGCCAGTCCTGGGACTTGAACTTAAGACCTGGTTGCTTTCCCTAAGCCTCTTTGTGCTCAAGGCTAATGCTCTACCACTTGAGCCATAGCACCATTTCTGGCCTTTTTTCTGAGTACTTCCTTGGAGACAAGGGTCTTACAGACGTTTCTGTCCAGGCTGGCTTGAAATTGTAAGCCTAAGATCTCAGCCTACTGAAGAGAGGATTACAGGCAGGAGCCACTGGCACCCAGCTTTGTTTCTGTTGTCTTTATGATCTGTTATGTTGTAATTTCCAAATAGATTGTTTTAATCAATGTTTTTGTAATCTTCATAATAACCACAAAGCAAAATCAGTAACAGATAAGCCAAAACTAGTAAGTATGAAATAAAAATACACCACTAGAGAAATTCATTTAACTCTCAAAGATTAGAGGAGAGAGAGGGAAAAAAAGCTAACATGTACCTATAAATCTATAAGTAAACACACTGGGTGGTAAAAGACAAATACACTTTGATATGATAAAATTATACAGGATTCTAGACATTCACATAGTGAGACCAAAAGAGGATATTCTTAGGAGAAGATCATAAAGGCTCAATAGCTATGTACATATGATCAAATAAAATGATATTTATTGAAATGAATGCCAAGAAATGGAAACAAGATGTTTTTAATTATTTTGCTTTTGTGTTTTTTCTCCTTTGTCGCTGTTTTGGTTTTCTGTGCCTTTTATCTTATATGTAAGTTTATCTGTTTGGGAGAGAGAGTAGGAGAGCACATAAATGTTGTGACAAACGTGAACAATGCAGCAGTAGTACTCACGATGCACTATGTTGAAATGAACTATACAACTTGTGGACGTGGGTCAGGAGGGTAAGCCTGGGAGGAAGCAAGGAAAGGTATGACACTGTTCAAAAGGAAATGTGCTCAATATCTAACTGATGTAACTGTAACCCCTCTGTACATCACCTTAGCAATAAAGAAAAGAAATCAGTATCTCTCCTGGAGCATATGTGCTTACATACACACACACACACACACACACACACACACACAGAGAGAGAGAGAGAAAAGAAAAAAAAGAACTACAAGAAATGAGAAGAAAGGGATGTGAAGGGTAAACAAAGGAGGAGGCTGCAATGCTTGATAAGAAATGTATGCATTATCCTGCCCATGTAATTGTAACCCCTCTGTACA
>NW_012267402.1:2408204-2421680 GCF_000151885.1 Dipodomys ordii | reverse complement strand
CTATAGCTAAGATATGGAACCAACCCAGATGTCCCTCAGTAGATGAATGGATCAAGAAAATGTGGTATATACGCACAATGGAATTCTATGCCTCCATCAGAAAGAATGACATTGCCCCATTTGTTAGGAAATGGAAAGACTTGGAAAAAAATTGTATTAAGTGAAGTAAACCAGGCCCTTATTTGCAATTACTAGAATATGTCTGAGACAAGCAGAAATGGTCAGATAAGTTGGTGTTAGGCAAAATGAACCCCAAGATAAGGATTCAAATGTTTTTTCTTTCTTGCAATTGTTTCTAACATATTTATAAGATGATTTTTTGCTGTTTTATATGCCCCTCCCCCATGGTGAAACCCCTGCTTTCACTGTATTTGATGTTCTTATAATTTGTGGAGGGAAAAGGAAAAAACAAATCGTTTAAATAGGGGTACAGGTGGACCCATTCAATTCTATGTTCATGAAACATTCTTCAAGATGCTTGAATTTCACAATATTGCTGTTTTGTTAAACTATGAATGTGTCGAATTTTGATTGTATAAAATTAACACAAAACTTTAAAAAAAATCTCCAATTCCAATCTTTTCAATCAGATCTCTGGTTTGCTATTTGCCTGTAGTATACTGTAAGATGTAAAATATATTTAAAAAACATTCTTAATTCAAGAAGTGTTAGCATTTCTCTATATATTTTTAGAGAGAAGGCACTATATCCATATTTCTTAGAAAGCATTTTGCTCTCCTTTACTTTGACAATTAATGCTCTGTTCAGGACAAATAAAATACAATAAAATCAACACAAATAATATATAATAAAGTCAACAAACAAATTTTTAAAAACCCTGACCAACAGACACTAAATTCTAAGAGTTGGGAAAGGGAGTGAGAATTCCAGGTGAAGAATAGGATCTCTCTAAATTCACTCTCTTCTTGACTGTCATCAAGCATGAGGAAAATCTTGCACATGTGAGTTGTATTGATGTTTCTCCATGTTACTAGAAGCTAGTGGTTTGGGGACTATAACACTGGCAGGCTGCTGGGATTCCTGACAAATACTTGTTGGGTCCCTTCTTTTCTTTCACTTTGAGGTGAGAGATGGAGAGGTGAGGAGTATGGTCCTATAGACCCTGTCTGTCCACCCAGCCCAAACCCACACTACTTTAGGTAAGAGGAAGCCACACAGAGGCTTTTTCCCTTCTGAGGCTCAAGTAGAGCTTCAGATTAGAAGGGAGAAGTTTTTCCTTGAGTGTGAACTGAGGTCAAGCCCCAAGCTCAGGTTGCTCCCTCAGTCTTTGGTACCTAAGACTGAAGCTGGCTGCTTTTTTTTCTATAACTGGTCAAGATTTGAAGCTCTTTTCTTCTAACTAGAGATGGTGTACATCTTTATTGCTCAGCAGTGTCCTCTGCAACTTCATCAGAACTGAAGGAAATATTCTTTCTCTATTTGAAAAGTATTTTCTCTGTTGACCAAAAATAACAACAATACCAACAACAAACCTCTCTCTTCTGCTCTACGCTCCATGCACAAGATGGAGTAAGAAAAGGAGGAAGAGGAAGTGGTGGAGGAGGAGGAGGCAGAGCACAATGAGGACAAGAAAACACTTATTGCAGTATGTCCGAGAAGCACTTCTTTCAAGGAAAGAAGCAGGTGGAGACTTTTTTTACTTCTTTTTTTCTTTCTTCTTTTTTCATTGTGAAAAACTATACAGAGGGGCTATAATCACATGAGCAAGCTGATGAGTACATTTCTTTTTTTATTGTGAAAATACTGTACAGAGGGGTTACAATTACATGGGGAAAATAATGAGTACATTTCTCATCAAGCATTGCAGCCTCCTCCTTTGTTTTTCCCCTACCATCCCTGCCCTCCCATCTCCACAACTACATTCCTCCCTACCCCACCCAACACCTAAATTGTAAAGTTCGTTTTTCAACATAGCATCTTGTACATCTCATTGTTGCAATGGGTCAACCTGTGTCCCTATTTAAACAATTTTTCCCTTCCACTCCCCAAATTATATCAATATCAAATACAGTGAAAACAGGGGTTATATCGTGGGGGAGGGTCATACAAAGCAATAAAAAATCACGTTGTACCTTATAAATATGTTAGAAACAATAGCAAGAAAGAAAAAAACACTTGTGTCCCTATTTTGGGGTTCATTTTACTTAACATCATCTATCTGACCTTTTCAGCTTGTCTAGGATATATACTAGTTATTGCAAATAAGGGAAACTATGGGACCTATGTTTCTTTGAGCCTGGCTTACTTCACTTACCATAGGCAGTCCATAGCATATCCAGGAGCCCTGATGTGTTAACAGTAGAAAATATTGAAACTAATTAAGATAATGCATAGTAATCTTCTCTTCCAGGAAAACAGATTGTACCAAAATTATTAACTGAGACAAAGAGAAGATTACTATTTACATGCATCATATATGGTGACCATCCTGGGGCTTAAACACAGGGCCTCTCCCTGAGTTTTTTCGCTCAAGGCTAGCACTCTACCACTTGAGCCATAGTTCCACTTGCAGCTTTTGGGAGGTTAACTGGAAAAGATTTCTGAAAAGACAGAGACTAGCACTTCTCATGCAAGCAAGGAACTACTCAGTGGAGGTTGTTTTCCACTCTATGGTGTGCTATCCATCCATCAACCAAACTCAGCCCCTCTCACTGTAAGTCGTGGAAATCTTTGTCTACACTCCTGATAAAGTGTCTAACATCTCATAGTCAGTGACTAAATATATTATTTTTTCCACTGGGAAAAGTGTCCTCTTTTTGTTGCTTTTATTCAAGCTTATACTGGATTCAGGTACCCATGGCTCACGCTTGTAATCCTAGCTACTCTGTGGGCTGAGATTTGAGAATCACAGTTCAAAGCCAGACTAGGCATAAAAGTCCATGAGACTCTTATCTCCAATAAACTACTCAGAAAAAGCCAGAGGTTGTGCTGTGGCTCAAGTGGTACAGCCCTAGCCTTGAGCACAAAGAGGCTCAGAGATAACGCACAGGCCCTGAGTTCAAGCCCTAAGACCAGCAAAAATAAATAAAAGCTTATACTGAAGGCCTTATAACATACAGTAAGTCAAGACAAAGTTTGAAATAAAGAAGTCAAATACCGTTAAATACTAACAACCAAATTTTGTATATAAATTTATAAAGACCTTACCAAAAGATTAGTAAACATTAAGAATATAGCAAAACATCAGGATTTACTGTTAATGCACATGTATTTGTTGTGGGTTAAATAATATTAAGTAGACCTTTACTATGTTCATAGAGTAGAAAGCCTAATAAAGTGATTTAATTTTCCTTAAATCTGTGTATATCATATATATGTATATTATAATCTATTATATGTATCAAAATTAAGAAATAAATTAAAATGGCATGTGATAGATCTATAGAACAAATTCCTGACTGTGATAGTGAATTTGAACTGTCAGCTTGACTGAAGGATGTCTAGAGATTGGAAAAGCATACTTTGGGTGTGTTTGTAAGCCGGCTTTAGAAGAATATCACATGGTCATGTGGGTAAAACTCAGCTAGACATGAAAGAAAAAAAACATAGAAGGGAGATGGTCTGTTCTGTTGTTTTATTTCTGTCACTCTTTCCTGGAGTGGGTGCATTTTGTACTGTTGATACCTTTAGCCACGAGATTCCAGATTCTTCTGACTGATTCTTCTGCCTTTGAATTTGAACTTGAACCAGTGTGCTTCATCAGGTTTCCAGGACTGGGGTGGGTACTGGCCTCTTCCTTATTCTGAGGCTTCTAGCTTGTTAGAGTGAGCAGCTGACAGATGCACTGAGTATCCACTGTGAAGATAATCATTGCTGTCTTGATCAAGCCTCTGTGATCACGAGCCAATCTTACAAGTCTTCTTTCATTATTACCTGTATACCCATATTCCATTAGTTCCATTTCTCTGGAAAATTCTAACATACTGATGAAATATTCATCTTCAAGAGACATAAACAACTCTTCAATGCTTCCAAAGCCCTGGAAGATATACACCAGTCATTCCCAGAAGAGGCATACCTATTAATCTCCTTACATAGGAGCAACTCCCTTCCCCATGCCTCCCCATTCCTTAGTCACTGAATAAAGCTGTTCTTATTTCCCAAGAATTGTCCCTCAGATGCTGGATTTTCTATGAACTGAACTTCCAGTCCTGAGTCTGGTAACAAACCTGTACCAACCAACCCTATATGTCCCCATTTTCATTTCTAGAAACACAGTCAAGAGAAGTAAATGTACATATCTATAAGAAATATGGCAAGAATATCTCTAAAATTTTAATGAGTAACACGCTCAATTTTCTTAAGTCATTAAAGATGAGCAAATTATTTGGTATGTTCAGATTCTGTGACTGTTTCTGTAGTAAAAAGGGAAAGTCACCACTCCAATCTTAGACTTTGAATATGAAATGTTCCTACCGGTTCATGTGTGGAACACAGTCCCTAGCTGGTGGAGCTATTTGGGAAAGTGATGGAAACTAGGAGGTGAGGCCTATCTGAAGGAAGCAAGTTGGAAGAGTGTGTCCTTGGGAAATGTAGCTGGTCTCTGAACCAGTTGTTTCTCTCTGTGTCCTTTTCTGTTGTATCTTTCTCTCTGCATCTCTTCCCCCCACACACACTCTCTCCTTTTCTCTCTGCCTCTCTTTCTCCCCTTCTCTTCTACTTCTCTCTCTTCTCTGTCCCTTCCCTCCTTCCTTCCCTCTCTCTTTCTCTTCCCTCTCTCTTTCCCTGCTTCCCTTACCCCCTTCCTCTTGTCCACGAGGAGTGGAAGATCCTCCTCTGTCACATGCTCCTACCTCCACGACCTTCCACCTTACCAGTGGCCTAGAATCAATGAGCTATGAGCTGAAATCTCTGAAACTATGAGCCAAAATAGATCTTTTTCCCACTCAAGTTGTTTGCATCAAGTTGTTTTTCCCACAGCAACAGTAAGCCTAGTACCCACCACGTACACAGGTGAATTTCAAAAATCATGGTGACCAAAAGGAATAAGGTGCCAAAGAGAACATATCAGGTCAAGAATATGGAACCTATACTGCCTCCAAGGTAATGGATACAGTATAGATGTGACTGAGTGTGAGGGAGAATATGAGGTGATAGAGACAGTCTATGCCTTCTGCTATGTGATGGCTAAAGAGCATGTGTATACCTTTATACTCACTCAACTACACACTTAGCATTCACTTTAAGTAAAAGTACTTTATTTCCTTAATTGTATCTGCTTTGAATAAATGAATTGAAGAATGAACGAGCAGGTGTTAAAGAGACAGAGCATCAGAATCTGTCTCTATCTTCTTTCCTACAATGAACAAGCTAATTTCTGAGAGGGTTAAGTTTCTTGCCTATCAGAAGATGATTGTAGGAATAATTACACAAGATGAGGAAGCCCTGAGTTCCAAGTTCAACACCAAATGAATCTTCAAGACTTCAATGAATGGCGACTGGCAATAGAGTAATTTGACCACTTATGATGATTGCTAGAGTAGTTGTGACTCCCCTATTCCCTGACAGATGGTCTCTCTTATTGTGTGTTCATTTTTCTGCCCTTAAAAATATGTTTCAGGGGGGCTGGTAATGTGGCTTAGTGGTAGAGTTCTTGCCTAGCATGCATGAAGCCCTGGGTTTGGTTGCTCAGTACCACATAAACAGAAAAGGTCAGAAGTGGCACTGTGGCTCAAGTGGTAGAGTGCTAGCCTTGAGCAAAAGAAGTTCAGGGACAGTGCCCAGCCCTGAGTTCAAGCCCCAGGACTAACAAAAAAATGCTTCAGTGGTTGGAGACATAGCTCATGAGGTAGAGTACCAGCCAATGAGTGAGTGAAAGCATCAGATACCAAGTTTGAGTCCCAATCTGGAACAAAATCCAATCTGGAACAAAAAGAAAGAGAGAGAGAGAGAGAAAGAAAGAAAGAAAGAAAGAAAGAAAGAAAGAAAGAAAGAAAAAAGAAAGAAAGAGGGAGAGAAGGAGGAAGGAGGGAGGGGGAGGGGGGAGGGGGGAGGGGGAGGAAGGAAATGTTTCCAGAATGTTGGACGCAAAAAATCATATTATACATGAAGTCTTTTGAAGGTCTGACATGGAAATATCATTTTTAGAACTAATTGAAAGACCAGCAGGGTGGAGAGAAGGGCTGTGTTTAGAAGAAAACATGCTTTGGGGAGACTTTTACCTTTGATATATGTAAATACCTCTCCTATGTATGCTGTGGGTCTGAGCATACCACAGGAGAGATGGCAGCTTTCTGAACCATGTAACCTTTCTACACAGGCAGCCTGGGAGGACAGTTTGTGCACAGGGCTATACCACTGTGGGAGGGACCGTGTAGCTCTGCTGGCAGTAGTAAGTGGCTATATCACTCACGTTTACTCTGTCGATTTTGAAAATGAAATCTGTCCCAGACTGAATTCCTATGAAACGATCTGAGACCCCAGGATACTGGTTATCAGCATCATAGATGAGGATCTTGGGAGCTTCACCTGGTTTCTGTTGATACCAGGTCACATAATCACTGACAGTCTCACTGGCTCTGCAAGTTACAGAGATGCTGTCTCCTGGAGACACAGACACCAAGGCTGGAGACTGAGTCATCAATGTGCTTCCGCTGGTGGCTGAGAAGAGAAAAAACACAAAGACATGTTTTACAGCACTAACTTCTCTTCCAGCAGGTCTTGCTTCTTCTGGTCCTCTAACCTCAGAGTACTTGGATCTCTGAGGGGAGACTAAGGGTCAGAGACCCACCAAGGTGGGTGCTAATCAGATTCTCACTGTTAGGAGAAGAGACCTCCCCTCCTCTCAGGACTTTCCCTACAGTCTAGACCTCACCTGGGCTCCAAAGCAGCAGAAAGAAGAGTAAAGAAAGCAGGATGTCCATGTTCGGTGTAGATCCTGCCTGAGGCTCTCTTTCTTCATTCACTGAGCTGATGATCTTAAGGGACAGAAATGGACTCTAGAAAAAAAATATGCAAATGAGCAAGAGCTGTTTCTAGTCAGCTGCAGAACTGAGACAAACAGGGTTTTCATTTCCTTCTGGTGTCCACATTTAATCCCAGAGGAGTTTCTCCCTGGTGTTTGTAAGATTAAATCTAGCCAGGGGCTGGTAGCTCATGCCTGTAATGTTAGCTACTCAGGAGACAGAGATCTGAGGATCACGGTTCAAAGCCAGCCTGGGCAAGGAAGCCCATAAGATTCTTGTCTCTAATTAGCCACCAGAAAACCAGAAGTGGCTCTGTGGCTCAAAGTGGTAGAGCACTGGTCTTGAGCAAAAAAGCTCAGGGACATGTCCAGGGCCAGAGTTCAAATCCCCATGACTGACAAAAAAAAATGTAATCATGTGTAATGTTCTGCTTCTGTATTTGTCCTCAGAGTCTCAGTGTTTGTAGTTAGAATAAGGGATTGTCTTCCACAAGTGAAGAAAGAAAAGAAGCTAGATGCCCACTCCAGACTGAAACTTTGATAGAAACATAATTGTCTCTCTAGAAATTCATAGCATATCATCCTTTAGTAATGGGTGTAAATGACAGGTATGAGTTAATGTATTGCTTTCATCCTATCCTATGAGCCATAGGCACGGGGAGAAGAAAATCTGGAGCAAATTCATGTCAGTGAGAAGGCACATAGCTTAATGATGTATATTTACCTCCATGGCAAATGTGAGTCTTTATTGAGAGGATCAAAGCATCTTATATTCTGCCTTTTAGCTATTTTGTATTACTTCCTTCTCCCATCTCCCATCTTTCATTAGCTTTCCCTCATATCTGAGGGCCACTATTTTTTTTCTTGCCTGATAAGTTTCTAGAATGATCACTAATAGCCTTCCCTGTTTATTCTCACAAATGACCCAGTTTGGATGAAAACTTTTTGATCACTCTGTATTCTGAGTCTTTCTATTCTTACTGTACAGATACCGTTCCTAATTTAAAATCAGTAAACTATGTAAAATGCATTAAAATTTGTATATCATCCATCAAAATGATGGATTTTTATCTTCTTCTGTAACAGTATTATATTCAATTATATTCATAAACATCCTGGGCCCACTGGATCTCCTGGGCTCACCATTGCTGTGGTTAAACATATAATTTCCTCATAGTCACTTTTGTTTTAAGACAGTCTACAAGCCAGGCACTAGTGGCTCACTCCTATCGTTCTAACCACTCAGAAGGTGGAGAGGTAAGGATCATGGGTCAAAGGAATCCCCAGCAAGAAAGTCCGTGAGACTCTGATCTCCAAAAGCCAGCAAAAGGCAAAAAGTGGAGCTGTGACTCAAGTGGTAGAAGACCAGCCTTGATGAAAAAGCTAAAGAACAGCACCCAGTTCCTAAGTTTAAGCTTCAGGAGTGGCATAAATAAATGGATATATATACATATATATATACATACACATATACATATGACAATCTAAAGAGCTGTGAATTTGAGAAGCAGCTTGATTTTTTAGTCACCTTCTAATACCAGACATTATAATATTCCCTTTGGGCCTTGCTTTGTAAAAACATAGAGTTTGAACTTGTGTGTGTGTGTGTGTGTGTGTGTGTGTGTGTGTGTGTTGTTTTTGAGGGGAGAAGTCTTTTCTTCCAAGTTTTTCTTAGATACTTATAGAATTTTATATATCTCTTCTACCTATTGGCAAAGTCTTAGGATGTTCAGTGGCTCCCACTCAGTTTCTCAGTACGTGGCTGTCTCTCTGAGAATCAGAAACTTCTCTGAAGGAAAATTCCAGTCACATCACACAACTGTACTATATTGCAGAATATTAAATAGAAAGACCCAGTAGTGTGAAATGCTCCCACCATTTCATTTTGCAGAAGTAACAAGTGTAGAAGTGTAGTGTCCTCAGCCCTTTCTAAGGAAGCCTGGTCTGTAGTTACCTATGCTCTAGATATATCTATCTGAAGTGATATTGTACAAAATGGGAAAATCTCATTTTATTCATATGAATTTCCTATTTATATATTCTTGCATCATTGCAGGTTTCTAATATTCCTGGAACTTGCTACAGTAAAAATGTTTGTGAAAACATAATACTTAAAATATAATACTATATAATAAAGAAAATCTGAATATACTTACTGTTTATGTATCTAGAGTTCTAAATTATACTAAAGGAAGGCTTGGACACAAGTCTAGCTGACTCAATTTTGTCCCTGTCTGACAATTCAACCAATTTTTTCCTGATTCTCCCAACCCAGTCACCCTGGGACTCCAATCATCTTGTGACAAAGTGTAAGACTGACACTCAGTCTCTTAGTTGTTCTTTCCATTGAGTTGGGAATGTTATTGGTTTACTGAACTTTACAGTTCCACGATTCCTATTTGGCTGTGCTTTTTTTCAGAATCTCTTTTTCGTAATTGTTGACGGCCAAAAATTATATTATCTCCCTTACCTGTTCATTCAACTATTCATTTGTATCTTCTTGACATCATTGAACTTTTTTAAATTAGTGTTTTAAATTATTTATGCAGAATTTCATGCATTTATGCTCCAGATATAAGCTACATTATGAGAAACTGTCTCAAACAAAATAAAACAAAACAAGAGAAAAGAAGGAAGGAAGGAAGGAAGGAAGGAAGGAAGGAGGGAGAAAGAGAGAGAGAAGTAAGAATTTAGGTTGTGTTAGTTTTATGGAAAAATAAAATTGATTAGCCATTAGTTGGACTTTTTCCAATATTTGATTTCTTAACATACTACTTGGTTAGATAAGAAAATAGCTAAGACTCAAATTATATTAGAAATGAAGGCAGAAATTTTTAAATTGGTACTTGGAAAAATAATGATCATAACAAACTGTAATGAACAATTCTATGCCAACACATTGGATAAGCTAGAATAAAATGATAAAAATCCTAGACACAATCAATCAACCAGAGCTGACGAAAGGAATAAAAATTATGAATAACCAATAGTAAGTAATAAGGTAAAATTGGTACTTAAAAAAATTCCCATCAGATGGGGTGACATTGATCAACTTATTGTCATTGACTTATGTAATTGTATAACCTCTTTGTACAAAAGGAATATCAAGAAATGGAAATGTTTTGGGAGAACAGGGAAAATGAGGGGCACAGAAATAGAGGGAAGGATGGTGAACAAATGCAGCCATTGTATTCAATGTATACTATGTAATGTCCACACTGTACACTGGTGGATAGGGACAGTAGGGGAAAGAGGGGAAACCAAAGGAAGGGATGGCCTTGTCAAGAAGCATCGTACTCATAGCCTGACTAATGAAATTGTAACCCCTTTATTAGAACAATAAAATTTTTAAAATTTAAATAACATCACACTTTTAAAAAAAATTCTATCAAAGAACATCCCAGGACTTGAGGGCTTCAGGGCTGAATTTTAACAAATAGTTAAACAGTGATTATCAAGTTATCTGAAATGCTTCAAAACCACTGGAAAAGAGGAAATATTTCAAAACTCTAACCTTGCTTGACTAATAGAATGGCAAAAACAGCACTAAGACACCTTGCAGTTTGATCTTCTGCTCTCGGAATGTAAAAACTTGACGCAGCTAATGGAGAAAAAGAGGTCCCATGGTGGAGACTGAGGTGCCCAGCCAGTAGCCAACATCAGCTCCCAAACACACTCAAGACTTTCCGTGGCATTGCAAGCAGAGCAGGAGTAGACAATGGCATGGTCATTCCCATGAGGAAAAAGATTTTATCTCTGATATGTTCAGAATTTCTTTTTTTAATAAGCTTTTTATTGTGAAAATACCATACAGAGGAGTTACAGTTACGTGAGCAAGGTAATTAGTACATTTCTTATCAAGCATTGTTGCCTCCTCCTTTGTTTTTCCCTTACCATTCCTTCCCTCCCACCTCCACAACTACACTCCCTTCCCCCCACCCAAATTGTAAAGTTCATTTTTCAACATAGTGTCTTGTACATCTCTGTTGCAATGGGTCAACCTGTATCCCTAGTTAAACATTTTGTTTTTTCCCTTACCCTCCCCAAATTATACCGACATCAAACACAGTGAAAACAGGGGTTATACCATGGGGAAGGAATATACAAAGCAACAAAAAAATCACATGGTACCTTATAAATACATTAGAAACAATAGCAAGAAAAAAAACCACTTGTGTCCCTATCTTGGGGTTCATTTCGCTTAACTTCATCTTATCATACGTACATAGCTTTTGACCTTTTCTACTTGTCCTAGACATATACTATTTATTGCAAATAAGGGAAACAATGGGAATCTGTGTTTCTTTGGGCCTGCCAAGAAAGAAGAGGATTTGGGGGTATTTTGAGCAATAGGGAGGGTTAAACCCAGTACCTCACATTTGATAGGCAAGTCATCTAACATTTGAGCACAGACTCAATCTCTTTTGCATCTTAGTTATTTTGCAAATGGGATCTCTTCCTTATATTCTGGCCATCCTGGATAGAGATTCTCCTACTAATACTTCCTGCATAGCTGGAATAACAGACATTTACTTAAATTGGTTGAGATGCAGTCTTATGAACTAGTTTTGCCTGGGGTGGCCTTGAATTATGATTCTCCTTATCTCCGCCTGACAAATAGGTAACATTCTAGTTTGGAGCACCATGTACAGCTAGTTTTATCATTAATTTAAAATTCTCTACAGAAAATTCAGCCTTAAATAGAGACCCAGAAACACAACAAATCAAAAAACGGTTGGACAAATGGGATTGCATGAAGTTGCAGAGTTTCTGCATGGCAAAGGACATAGCTAGCAAGATCAATAGAAAGCCCACACATTGGGAGAAGATCTTCACTAGCCATGCAACGGACAAGGGTCTCATATCTAAAATATACCTGGAATTCAAAAAATTAAATCCTCAACAACAAATCCTCAAAGAAACAACTGCCCAATAAACAAGTGGGCTAAAGACTTAAAGAGAAACTTCTCTGAAGAGCAAGTAAGAATGGCCAATAGACACATGAAGAAATACTCCAGCTCTCTAGCTATAAAAGAAATGCAAATCAAAACAACATTGAGATTCCACCTCACCCCAGTTAGAATAGCTATAATCAAGAACTCTAAAAACAACAGATGCTGGAGGGGATGTGGACAGAAGGGAACCTTACTGCATTGTTGGTGGGAGTGTAAACTTGTTCAAACACTTTGGAAAATAGTATGGAGGTTCCTCAAAAGACTCCACATAGAGTGCCCCTATGACCCAGCAATCCTACTTTTGGGATTTATCCAAATGATCATAAACAAGACCACAATAAAGCTACCAACACAACTATGTTTATTGCAGCATTATTTACCATAGCTAAGATATGGAACCAATGCAGATGCCCCTCAGTAGATGAATGGATCAAGAAAATGTGGCATATATATATATATATATATATATAGAGAGAGAGAGAGAGAGAGAGAGAGAGAGAGAGAGAGAGAGAGGAATTCTATGCCTCCATCAGAAAGAATGACACAGACCCATTTGTTAGGAAATGGAAAGACTTGGAAGAAATAATATTAAGTGAAGTAAGCCTGGCCCAAAGAAACATAGGTCCCATGGTTTCCCTTATTTGCAATAAATAGTATATGTCTGGGGCAAGTAGAAAAGGTCAAAAGCTATGTACATATGATAAGATGAAGTTAAGTGAAATGAACCCCAAGATAGGGACACAAGGGTTTTGTTCTTTTCTTGCCATTGTTTCTAAGGTATTTATAAGGTACCATGTGATTTTTTTAGGGGGGAGGGGTCCGGTGGTGGGGCCTGAACTCTGGGCCTAGGCGCTGTCCCTCAGCTCTTCAGCTCAAGGCTAGCACTCTACCACTTGAGCCACAGCACCACTTCTGGCTTTTATCTTTTTGCTTATGTGGTGCTGAGGAATCGAACCCAGGGCCACATGCATACAATGCAAGCGCTCTACCACTGAGCCGCCTTCCCAGCCCACCATGTGATTTTTATTGTTGCTTTGTATATTCCTTCCCCGTGCTCGCTTCGGCAGCACATATACTAAAATTGTATATTCCTTCCCCATGGTATAACCCCTGTTTTTACTGTTTGATGTCAGTATAATTTGGGGAGGGGAAGGGAAAAATAGGGATTCAGGTTGACCCATTGTAACAATGAAATATACAAGACACTATGTTGAAAAACGACTTTACAATTTAGGCGGGAGAGGGGAGAGGGGAGAGGGAGGAGGTAGTGGTGGGGAACATTAGTTGAGGAGGTGGGAGGGAAGGGATGGTAGGGGAAAAACAAAGGAGGAGGCAACAATGCTTGATAAGAAATGAAATGTACTCATTATCTTGCTCATGTAACTGTAACCCCTCTGTACAGTATTTTCCCAATAAAAACTTATTTTTTTCATTTTATTTTATTTTTTTTGAACATACTGTACAGAGGGGTTACAATTACATGGGCAGGATAATGCGTACATTTCTTATCAAGCATTGCAGCCTCCTCCTTTGTTTACCCTTCACATCCCTTCCCAGCCTCACCTCCCCGGCCCCCCACCCAATCCTCCCCCCCGC
>NW_012267402.1:2401858-2406949 GCF_000151885.1 Dipodomys ordii | reverse complement strand
GTGCAGGGTGATATATAAGGATCTAGCTTTAGTTTTCTACAAGTAGTTAACCAATTTTGCCAGCACCATTTATTGAAGAGGCTGTCTTTCTTCCATTCTATTGTTTTAGCTCCTTTATTGAAGATTAGATGGCTATAGGTCTGTAGGTTCTAAAATCTTATTTTTAAAAAAATAAAATTCAGCCTTAAATGCCTCAAGTTGAAGTAACACATTTCTATCTCTTCTCCTATTGGCATGACACTGAAACCCAACTGGCAGATAGGGGTATGAGGCTGACATAAACCTCCAAGCCAGCTGTTCCAGCTTCCTTCAGCTGCAAGACAGAGCCCAAGTAAAGCAGCAGATAAGTCTCCCTTTCAAACCAGAAAATCACAAGAAACAAGAAATCATCATTTCAGTCTTCAATTTTGAAGTGCACTATGAGCATTATGATACTGCATTATGCAAACGTTAGTCAATAAATCCCTGTGAAGCATCTGTCTAGACCACAGGTTGCTCCTCCTCCCTTCCACTGTTTCCTCTATGTGGATCTGGTTTCAATGTGAGGTCACAGTTCTAATACCTGCCCCTGCTTCAACAGCTCAGAAAGCACACAGTCTGAAAGCAAGGCCATCTGCTGTGTGCTCTTCACACGTCTCCCATTACGCCTCCTGCAGGAAGCAAGTATGTTTGCAGCAGGGCAGCAGGGATGTTTTTATTTAGAAATCCATCACTGTGAGAGGCTGGCTGAAGTGCTGCTGACAGTAAAACACTCCAAAGTCTTCAGCTTCCACTCCATGGATGGCAAGAGAAAAGAAAATGCCAAAACCACTTCCCCGGAACCTGGAAGGGGTTCCAGCAGCCCTGGCAGAAGCCCCGAAGATGAGCAATCTGGGAACCTCCATGGGTTTCTGATGGTACCAGGCCATGGAGGTACCGACATTCATGCTGCTTCTACAGGCAATGGAGACAAAGTCCCCTAGACTTGCAGCCAGGGTGTCTGGAGACTGAGTCAGGACGATCTGTGCCCTGCAGCCTGAAAGGACACCCCACCCAAGCAACACAAAGTATTACTTCTCCCAACGGATTCCAGGAAAAACTATGCAATCCCTGTTCCTCAGAGAGGCAGAGGACTGGTTCAAAACTGCCTCAATATTGATTGTTAGCCTCGGACTCTGTGTCTTGGTTTATTAAATAAGAATTAAGTTAGAAGAACTCCAAAGATTGTAATTTCCCAGGTATACTTAAAAGACATTATCTCTGGGTCAAGAGCTAGGTTACCATTGCAACAGTTGCAGAGAAAATGCACTCACCCCAAAAATCCACCACCAAGAGACAGAGGAACCAGGCTAGGAAGCTCATCTTGAAGAGAAGCCCACAGAATCCAGTGGTTCAAGACCCAAAGGTTGAGGAGAGAGGACTTGGGTACCTGGTTTTCTGTCCACTGCTCTGGAATTGGAGCTCATGTTCTGCTTAAATAAACAGAGGTTCCCTTGGAGTCCATTTGCATATCTGGTGGTGTGAATCAGAGGCTTTCTACAGGGTTTCCCCGGGTTCTCAGGCCTACTTCACCTGCAGCCTTAAGATGGTGATGGAGGAAGCAACTTTGGTCCAACAGAGACTGGACTAAGTGGGACACTGATGCTGTCCCATTCACAGAAGACAGAATGGAAGGGTCTCCCCGAGGCATCAGAGTGGCCCTGTACATTCTGTTCTCATGAAGATGAAGAGCTATTCTACTTCTGCTTCACCCTGAGGCCAAGTTACCAGCTGACCAGGCAATCCAATAGCATAGGAGAACCCAGCTAACCTGTGAGTCTACAGAGCCTTCTGGGCCCTACAGGCCTTCATTGCTGGCTTTCATCAGGAGACAGTTCCAGGAGTCCCAGCAACTGGCTCTTCAGGGAACAGTACAAGAAGCTATGGAAAGGCAGGTCTTTCTAAGAGGCCAAGTGAAGGAAAGGCAGGCAAACACTTGATGTTTAGCTATAAGACTGAGAAAGATTGGATATTATATTCCTGAATGAAATATTTCTCCTGTCTACTGGGTCAAATCAGGACTGAAAACCTGATTTGAATAACACTTTGCCAACATTTCAAAATGCTTCGTGAAATAAACTAAAAAAAAAATGGCCAAATTTATAATCCTTTCTACACATGAGAAGATTTTGTCTTCACACATGGCCACAGCCAGTAGGGAGGGTTCACCTGAGAGTCCAGGTGAATCTTGAGGTCTAGGAGCAAAAGATTAGGAAGGGGTCCTCTAGGACTCTCAATTGCTGCCTCTATTGTGGATTTCACAGGTTTATTTAGAAGTGTGTACCAGTACTGGGGCTTGAACTCAGAGCCTCATGCTCCAGTTTTGCTTTTTCCACTCAAGGCTCATACTCTATCACTTGAGTTATACCTCTACTTCTGGCTTTTTGCTGGTTAATTGGAGTTCAGAGTCTCACTGATGGACAGAGCTTTCCTGCCTGGGCTGGCTTCCAATCATGATCTTCATATATCAGCCTCCTGAGTAGCTAAAAATACAATTGTGAGCCACCAGCACCCAACTCCTTCTAGAATGTTGTAAACTCAGAAGAAAACTTCTACCTAAGCATAATTTAAGAGATACTTATAAAGAGAAATTGTTTCCTGAATTTTTTCAGCCCAATGTATAAGAAGTGGCGAGAACTTAGACATAAATTCCTCTCCAAGAGAAAATGGGTTGGGTCCCTCAGCCACAAGGGGTGTAAACAAAGCAGAACATTTACAAGCTCCAAGAAAGCCTGGGAGAGGAGGAAGAGGGTATGACAGGAAGAGAGGATGGATATGAAAGTACCTTCCCATGACAAGTGCCACTGAAGGTGACTAGAGCTCTGGCCCTCTAGGTGAGGGAACTGGTTACACAGGTCCCTCTTCCTGTCATCACCTATTGAAGGTATCCTGGGCACCACTCTTTCGAGGCTCTGTTTCCTGCCATGTGCAGAGCATGGTACAGAGCAGATATGGCCACTGGAAGTCAGCAGAGGTACAAAGAAGGGGAAAAGCCCCAGAATCGAGGCAGAGATGAGTACATCTCCTCCCAAAAGATAGGTGTTGTGGTTCTAACCACTACATACAGTACATCTCTCTGGAACAGGCTCCTGACTGGCCTGTTGCAAGCAAGCAACTGCCCTTCTAGTTTAGGCCCCAGGACAGGCAGCAGGAGGTTTGTGTAGAGGCTGTACCACCGTGGAGTGGCCACCCACAGGCATGCAGTAGCAAAACCCCTGGAGTCCTCAGACTCCCAGGGCTGATGCAGAAAGCAAAGAATGGATACCTGGGAGCAAAGTAGCAATTTGAGAAACCAAAGGTTCAAAGCTTTGGCAACTTTTATCCAGATTCAAGATATTTCTCCCCCTACATAGCTGTGGTTTCACAAGGGGCAAGGAGGTGGAGACAGCAAGACTGGTGTCTGTGTCAGGATGATGCCTCCACTCATCACTAAAAAAAGAATACATGATTGCTAGCCAGGTGTGATGCTCACAGCTATAATCCTAGCTACTAGGGAGGCACAGACCAGGAGCTCATGGTGAGAAACCAGTCTAGGCATAAATGTTCACAAGACTCCATCTCAGTGATTAGTTAACAGTTGGGGTGTACCTGTTACCCCATATGGCTGGGTGCAGTGGTACATACCTGTTATCCCCAGTGACACAGGAAATGACACATCCAGGGTGTTTGGAATGCATTAGAAGTGACAAGTCTGCAAGGATCCAGGAATGTGAGAGCACAGGGTTAGGGCCCTTCACAGGAGGGCAGACATTGAAAAGTAAGGGTGAATTGGCCTTTTGGATGCAGAACACAGTGAAGATTCTATTTATACATCAAAGAATGTTGTGAGCATGTATTGGAATACCACTGTATCCATTGATATGAACAATAAATACACACCAATTTTTTTAAGTAGAAAAGTGTTTTTTTTTAAAGAATGATTTCTTGTGAGAAGATAGTATGTGTGGCAGGTGTGAAAAGGAATAGCAGGACCATCCTTTAACATGCCATGGTATGCAGTCTTCTGCTGGATTACAAGTGTTTGTGGGACTCACAGAGGCATGGACACACCCAGACATATGTTCCTTTAATGAAGTGTCTTGGAGTTGTTTTCCCAGACAGGGCTGTGGAAGTCACACGAAGTTGGCTTGAAACCAACTTTTCAAGAATGGACACAACCCAAAGTAACCTGCTGAGTTGGATGATGACTTTTAAATATCATAAATGGAAAGCATAATTACCCTTGAAAAGAAACAAATGACCCTTGAAAAGACATAACTATCAGCCAAAATTCTCCCTTTCTAAGATTTAATTTTCTTTTCTTTTTTTTTAATTGTGAAAATAACATGCAAAGGGGTTATAATTACATGGGCAAGGTAATGAGTACATTTCTTATCAAGCATTGTTGCCTCCTCCTTTGTTTCCCCTTCCCATCCCTTCCCATCACCCCCCCACATCCCCGCCAAAGTTGTAAAGTTCATTTTTCGACATAACGACTTGTACATCTCATTGTTGCAATGGGTCCACCTGTATCCCTATTTAAACAATTTTTTCCCTTCCCCTCCATAAATTATAACAACATCAAATACAGTGAAAGCAGGGGTTATACCGTGGAGGAGGGACATACAAAGCAACAAAGAAATAATCTTATAAATATGTTAGAAACAATTGCAAGAAAGAAAAAAAAACATTTGAACCTTTACCTTGGGGTTCATTTCACGTAACATCAACTTATCTGACTTTTCCTGCTTGTCTCAGACATATACTAGTTATTGAAAATAAGGGAATCCATGGGACCTATGTTTCTTTGGGCCTGGCTTACTTCACTTAATATAATTTTTTCCAAGTCTTTCCATTTTCTAACAAATGGGGCAATGTCATTCTTTCTGATGGAGGCATAGAATTTCATTGTGTATATATACCACATTTTCTTTTTTTTGAGACTTTTTTTTATTGTAAAGATATTATACAGAGGGTTACAGTTACATGAGTGAGGTAATGAGTACACTTCCTCTTGAACATTGTTAGCCCCTCCATTGTTTTCCCCCTACCATCCCCTCCCTCCCTCCCTTCCCCGAAGTTCTTTTTTTTTTT
>NW_012267402.1:2384314-2400852 GCF_000151885.1 Dipodomys ordii | reverse complement strand
AAGTCTTTAGCCCACTTATTTATTGGGCAAATGTTTCTTTGAGGATTTGTTGTTGAGGATTTAATTTTTTGAATTCCAGGTATATTTTAGATATGAGACTCTTGTCCATTGTATGGCTAGTGAAGATCTTCTCCCAATGTGTGGGCTTTCTATTGATCTTGCTAGCTATGTCCTTTGCCCTGCAGAAGCTCTGCAATTTCAAGCATCCCATTTGTCCAACCTTTCTTTGATTTGTTGTGTTCCTGGGTCTCTATTAAGAAAGTTTCAGCCTGTGCCAAGGAGACCTAGGGTTTCTCCTATTCCATTCCATAATGTGTTCAGAGTGTCTGCTTTGACTCCAAGGTCTTTGATCCATTTGGAGTTGATTCTGGTGCAGGGTAATAGATAAGGATCTAGCTTTAGTTTTCTGCAAGTAATTAACCAATTTTGCCAGCACCATTTGCTGAAGAGGCTGTCTTTCTTCCATTCTATTATTTTAGCTCCCTTATTGAAGATTAGATGGCTATAGGTCTGTAGGTTCATTTCTGGATTTTCAATTCTATTCCATTGGTCCTGAGGCCTGTTCTTGTGCCAGTACCAAGCTGTTTTTATTACTCTAGCTTTGTAATAGAGTTTGAAATTTTGTATTGATATTCCTCCAGAACTGTTCTTTTTGTTAAGGATCGTTTTTGGTATTTAGGGTCCTTTATTGTTCCATATGAATTTTTGGATCTAATTTTCTATCTTCTCCCTTTCCACAATTCTCTGTATTACAACTGATTGGGGAGACAAGTGTGAGCATGACACCTGTCTCCTTGACAAATAACTGTCGATAAAAGCTTTATCTTTTACAAAATAATAATAATTTATTTCATTCTTTTCACATTCTCCCCAGCATTCCTCCCTGGTGACACAAGTAGATGGGATCATTCTGGGACCACAAGCAGGTAAGAAGCTCAGATAAGTGCTGCAGTGTCCTATCAGATGCTGTAAGGAAGGAGAGCATGGGAGATTCTAAGACATGAGGGCATATCCCTTCCCATATATCCCTCCAACCCATCAAGATCCCCCTCCACACTCCTGTAAAGATACAAGGAAATTTAACCAGAGGGATCTTCAGGGTTTGTGCTCCAAGGTGGAAGGATCAATCATGAGACTCCCTCAACTGACTGGACTGGGAGCACACTCCTAAAGGGAGAAGCAGGGACCAAATACATAGAGGGCCCTGAGGAAGACAACAGACACCCAGTTCCCAGACTGCTCCTTGCCCAAGCAATCTGTTTTGGTGTTTTTTTCACTGTCAAATAAATGTTCTCTGTCTGCTTTAAACACTTCCCTGCCCTTTAATTTTTTAATCAGTGAGTAAAACAAGCTGCAACTCTATGAGTCTTTGATTATCTGAAGTTGACCTCAGCCTTATTTCAAAAAGACATTATGATCTGGGGAAATGGACCATTGTGATTGATTATTATCTAATGGAAATGAAGATGATTTTCATCTTCCATACTGATAAATCCATTGTAGGCTGAAAATATCTCAAGTGGAAATGCAAAGCCTACTGGAAATAATAGCTTAACCCAGTTTAAACATGCACAGCCCCTTACATTAGACTACAGCTGGGCAAAATCACCCAACACAAAGCCTGTTTTGTTGTTGTTTTTTATTTTTTTATTGTGAAAATACCATACAGAGGGGTTACAATTACATGGGCAAGGCAATGAGTACATTTCTTATCAAGCATTGTTGCGTCCTCCTTTGTTTCCCCTTCCCATCCCTTCCCATCTCCTATGCCCCCCTCCCCTCTATCCCCCTCCAACTCCTTCCCCCCTTTCCAAAGTTGTAAAGTTTGTTTTTTGACATAACGACTTGTACGTCTCACTGTTGCAATGGGTCCACCTGTATCTCTATTTAAACGATTTGTTTTTTCCCTTCCCCTCCACAAATTATATCAACATTAAATACAGTGAAAGCAGGGGTTATACCGTGGGGGAGGGACATACAAAGTAACAAAGAAATCATCTTATAAATATGTTAGAAACAATCACATGAAAGAAAAAACATTTGAATACTTATCTTGGTGTTTATTTCACGTAATATCAACTTATCTGACCTTTTCTGCTTGACTCAGACATATACTAGATATTGCAAATAAGGGAAACCATGGGACCTATGTTTCTTTGGTCCTGGCTTACTTCACTTAATATAATTTTTCCAAGTGCAAAGCCTGTTTTATAATGAAGTGTAAGCACCTCATATCACACAGAGATGGGAGTTTTGTAGACATAATGGGATGTAATAAGTGCCAAAAGAAAATGAGGCAACTTTGTGTGAGCAGCTTTACCCATGGTGATCATGCGGTTGACTGGGAGCCATGACTCACACTTGCTGCCTGGTATTGGAGAGACATTCTTATAGAATATTACTATCCCAGGAATGATCACAAATTAAACTTGGAAATACAGTATCTATCTACAAAGTGCATATTGCTTTCATACCATCAGAAGATCAGAAATTCACAAACTGAACCATCTGTAAATTTGAGGTTTTCTGTAATCTCTTAAAAACGATTAGTAGACTGCTGTTTCAATTTGATACCATATAGGAAGAAGTGAATGACGAGGAGTCTAGAGGCACTGCCTCTCACAAGCCCCTCCACAGGGTCACTCTCCGTAGGAAACACTAAAAAACTTCTAACATTTTCAGGGTGTGAATGTGACAGTCCCAGAAAAGCATCAAGAAGAGAAACTGAGTAAGGACTGTGTTAGGTGGGTTTCAGGCAGAGAAACTACATGGTGTACATTTGACGTACTCAGATGCAAGGAGAGGGAGGATTCCTAATGCCCACCTTCCTGGATACATCAGATCTGAGAAGAATGGACAGGATGACAGAACTGCAGCATCATAGGCTTGTTAGTGGATTTTGTTGCTGCTGCTGCTGCTGCATTTTCCTTTGCAAATGGGAAAAGTGATCTACATGATCCTAAAGACTCCTCAGTTCTTCCTACTCAGGAAATTAAATACAGTCATTTTGAATGGGAATGCTTCACTACTCACCTTTTGCCAGTAGAGGGGGACATTGGATCATTACATGGCTGACATTTCAATTTATTTCTTTATTCTAAATTTGGCTGCTGGAGGGCACTCCTTCGTGGCATTTACATTGGGTCTATCATAAAGAAAAGGGATTCCTTGGATTTCTTTATTTTCCTCCTTACCTGTGATTAGTAGAAAAAGTCAAGGTCTAGTCACCATTTCTGATTTAACAGTAATGTATTTAAAAATTTAAGAGATTCTTGATGGTAGTATTAAACACCAATGGGCTCAACTCTCCAATTAAAAGATGTAGAGCAGCAGCTGGGATCAAAAACAAACAAACAAAAACAAAAAATAAGAGCAATTCTTTTGTTGTCTCCAACAAAAACATCTCATTGTCAAAAATCAACACAAATTCCAAGGGAAGGGATGGAAAAAGATCTTCTAAGCTAATGTATCTTGCAAGAAAGCAGGAGTAGCCATAGTGATATCTGATAAAAATAGACTTCGGGCTAAAAATCAGTAAGAAAAGACAAAGAAGATCATTTCATAGTAACAAGGGGAACAAGCCTTGAAGAAATTACCATGGTCAAGATATATATACTTAATAGTGGTGAACACAAATATATTAAACAAACACTCTTGGGCTTATAACACGATAATAGAGGAAGACTTTTAACACCTCACTCACCAAAAAGCAAGTCAACCAAATGAAAGATCAGCAATGAATCCTCAGAATTAAATGCCACCATAACCCCAAAAGATTTAATAGACATCTATACAGTATCTCACACAATAACCCTGCAATGCATGCACATTCTTCTCAGCAGTCCATGGAATTTTTTTCAAAATAGATCATATCCTCCAAGGTTGAGCAAATATTTTAAAAATTGAGGGAGATGGAAAGGGATGGGAAGAGGAAACAAAGGAGGAGGCAACAGTGCTTGATAAGAAATGTACTCATTATCTTGCCCACGTAATTATAACCCCTCTGTACAGTATTTTCACAATAAAAAAATTGAAATAGAACCAGGCAACAATGGCTCACACCTGTGATCCTAGCATCTCTGGAGGTTGGAATCTGAGGACTGTAGTTTGACGCCAGCCCAGGCAGGAAAGTCTATGAGACTCTATGTCCAATTAACCACTAAAAGAGCTTAAAGTGGAGCTGTGACTCAAGTGGTAGAGCACTACTCTTGAGAAAAAAAAATCTCTAGAATGGAACTGTGAGACTCCATTTTTTAATAACCAGCAAAAAGCAGAGCTGGAAGTGTGACTCAAGTGGTAGAGCACCAACCATGCAAAGATGAGGCCCTGAGTTCAAGTCTTAGTATGGTTTAAAAAAATGATGAACCAGGAGTAAATTCAGTTTACAAAATACCTAGCATATGTCCTGTACATTTGCTGTATGTAGGTCACAGATTGTGCCCTAAAATGTCTAACAACCAATCGAAAAAGCAGACTTCAGTTTGTTAACTCATTGTATACAGACAGACAGATACTTTGAGTAGTACTGAAAAAAGTGTAGCATTGCTTCCTGAGGTCTTCAGAAGAATTACAGAACGAGATGATCCAGGTCCTGATGTTGGGCCTTAACTAAAACTGCTACAAGTTGCTGTAGAGGCCTGGGGCAGAGAGGGAAAACTCAGGAAATTCCAGCTCACTGGGGAGAGTTCCTCTTCCCTGTTAATCAAAGCTGAGGACACAGCATCAATATCCATTTGGATAAAGTAATTCATAAGAGTAGACCAGGGGACCCAGTACAAATCACACTCAAGGAGAGAAAGTTATCCTATCCAGGGGCCAACAAGACCAGATACTCGCAGCCTAGTGCACCCCTCTGCTTTTTGGTATTGAGACCTCACGCTGTTGGGTGAAAGCCAGCATCCTATGTGTACTAGGATCCATGAAGTCTCTGGAGACTGAGTAATTTGTAAAGAACATGAGTTTAGTTGACCCATTAGGTATAGTGGCTGGAATTTTCAGAGTGCTCTCCTGGCATCTGGTGAGGTCATTCTTAATGCATCAGAACATGGCAAAGGGCCTCACATGCTAAGAGCAAGAAAGCAAGCCTGTGGTCTCTGTTCTTAAGAAACAAATCCTAGCTGAGCACTGGTAATTCATGCCTGTATCTTAGCTCCTCAGGTAGCTGAGATCTGAGGATGGTGGTTTAAGGCCAACTGAAACAGAAAAGCCCATGAAACTCTTATCTTCAATTTACCAGTAACAACAACAAAAAAAAACCCTGGAAGTATAGTGGTGGCTCAAATGGTAGATTGTTAGCTTTGATCAAAAAAGCTCAAGGACAGTGCCCAGGCCTTGCGTTCAAGCCCCAGTAGAGGTACATGCACACACGCACGTATGCACACACACATACACACACAAACACATACCAATCTGCCTTGGAAGCCACCCCCATGACCTCATTTAGACCTAACCACTTTTCCAAAGGCCTCACCTCTAAGAGCCATTAACATAGGATTTGAAAATTAGGTTCTAACAATGAACTGAAAGGAACTCACTCAAATCACAGCAGTAAACATTAAACAGCCATCTGGGAAGTCTCCCCACCCAAAAACAAATGAGAAGAAGATGGATAAATCATGCCTATATATAATTGCTGGTCTTTCCCACTGATGTACATCCATGAATGCAGAATCTTTGATCTCTTCAATTCTCAAGCAATCTCTAGTTCCTAGACCAGAGCCTGGCACCAGTGGGTTTCCCAGCCAGCACATAAGTGAGTGGCAGCTGAGTTGTCTGCCTGCAGCTGCTGACCCTAAATTGTCAACACACTCACATTTTTTTTTCTTCCTCCCCACTGGACCCACATGACTCCTCATCTCCTTCCTCTTCCCCATCCATGAGCCCCTGTATAGGTGGAGTGCCCAGGGCCAAGTAACTCCCCACAGGCATGAGAATGGCATTCTACACTCTGCCCCCTTTCTCAAGCCAAGAAGTGACATTCTCAAAGTGCCTCTTCTGCATTCTTCACAGCCCTGCTGCTGCTAATGCAGCTCTGCTTCTTCTGGAGCCAGAGGCCACCTAGTTGCCCAGGATTGGCCAGAAGAACACAGCGGGTGCTGAGGAGACAATAGGTATTCTTGTCTTGCTGCAGTTCACTAGCTTGGGAGGGGCCCAAGACAGCCCACTGGGCTTGGCTGTATAAACAGTGCATCAGGAGTGTTTTCCTTCCTGTCCCTTTCCCATATTGACAATTATTGTGTCCAGTAATAAAGGAAAGGTCTGATGGAAATATGCTACCCTGGGGACCAACATGGAGACAGGAGAGGATTTTAGAATCCGTGGAGGTCACGTGCCCTCCATGATAGTGGTGGCCACACCCAACGCTGAAGCAGCAAGGTGCTCTGTCTCTGTGCCTAGACTGCAGTCAATTGGAGTTGGTCAATACTAACTACTCCATCTAGAAGCAAAACCAAGACTCTTTTCAAATAAATGTTTTCAGGATGCTCCAGGACTTCAACAAACAAGCCCTGAGGGCTCTGGGTTCTGCTTCTCCTTGCATGGCTACTGTTACCTACTCACTCAGCTTGAAAATTAGTTTGATGTAGGCAGAGGGGTGTGCCTGCAGTCCCAGCCAATCAGGAGTCTGAGGTCGGAGGATCACTTGAGCCCAGGAGTTTGCAGGCAAATCTGGGCAACACAGTGAGATGCTACCTCAACAAAAATTACAATTAAAAAAAATGACAAAAAATAAATAAAAAGCAGGTTTAGTCTGATGGGTTCTTCATTACTTCAAATACACACAGCCCTTACTGAAGTCCCTGTGAATATGTAGTTGACCTTGACCCACAGTAATATGTTGGCTATATGACCAAAGGAGCTAATAGGCCCAACATGAGACTGAATGGACTGTGTGGAAGAGATGCACCCTTCGAGAAAAATTTTACTAGGATCAGGCAGTTTGGGAGGCTTCTCTAACAGGACTGTGGCAGGGACGGTTGCTTGTAATAAAACTGATGGGCATTTCTACCCTCTGTGTGAATATTATGGGACCCTTGATTGGAGGACTCCAACAGGCATCCAGAACATGTGACTCAAAGGAAGCTGTGTCAAAAATGTAAAAGAAAATATAAGTCTCTTTTCTCTTATACCAGTCCTGGGGCTTTAACGCATAGCCTGGGCACTGTCTCTGAGCTCTGCCACTTAAGCCACAGTTCCATTTCCAGATTATTTTTGTTGTTGCTGGTTAATTGGTCATAAGAATCTCACAGACTTTCCTGCCTGGGCTGGCTTTGAACATTGATCTGCAGTTCTCAACCTCCTGAGTACCTAGAATTACAGGTGTGAGCCACCAGTGCCTGGCAAAGTATATTTTCTTTATAGGTAAAAGAAAATATAGTGAAATGCCTAAAAATAAAAAAGATGAGAGCCAGACAGTAGTCGCTCAGATCTATAATCCTAGCTACTCAGGAGGCTGACCTTTGAGAACTGTGATTTGAGGTCAGCCCAGGCAAGAATGTTCAATTAATCACCAAGAAAGCTGGAAATGGAGCTGTGGCTCAAGTGGTAGAGTGTTAACCTTGAACAAAAAAAATTCAGGGGCAGCACCCAGACCCTGAGTTCAATTCTACCTTTCACCTCTAGCCCATGAGTGGACTAGAAAAATAATATCCTCTAAGCAAATTCCAGGGCTCTCCTCCTTCTGTGCCTTAATCTTGGCTTTCGTACTTGCCTGCTGAGGTAGGGCCTCCTCTGGTTATTTATTAACAAACACTCCTGCTTGTTTCTGCACAGTCTTGGCTTTTATGAGTCTGCTGCTTTGGAAACAAATCACACGTTTCAGGTTCCATAAGTCCCACTGGTGTGGAATTTCTGGTATGGCAGCATTTAGCTTCTACACAAACATGTTCGGCTTTGCCTTCTGACGAGGTACAAAGTAGAAAGCTGAAGTCGGCACAAATCAAAAAAAAAAAAAAGAAGGTTTTCATTTCCTATGAAATAACAAGAGAAACTTGTTGGAATGAAATCAATCTCTATTCCTGGGAGGCATTTATTTTGGCGTTCCAGTTTCCTCTTTCTGGTTTGGGCAGATGGCGGTTCCATGGAAGGCAAATGTTGTGTGGTCTCAGGGCAGTCCTGTCCTGGCTGGGGCAAAGTCTGTGATCTGGTAAATACTTCACAAATGTAAAAAGAGGCAGAGCTGGAAAGAGAGTCATACCAGTGCACTGCTCTGAATGCTCTGGTGCTGGGTGAATAATAAAGTAAGGAAGGGCTTCTGCAAGGGCACAGCACCTTGCCTGGGGAAAATTCTGTAACCTTGGCAAGATCCTCACAACTCTGAGGTGATTTAAACTTCTGAAAACAGATGCTTACATTGCATCAAAACTGACAACACCAGTAAGTAGTGCCTGGATCCCTGGCTTAAGAATTTGTTGGGGCAGGACATGGTGATCCATGCCTATAATCCTACCTACTCAGTAGGCTGAGATCTGAAGAGTAAGATTTGAAAAGTCCATGAGACTCTTATCTCTAATTAACCAGCAAAAAAAAAAAACAGAAGTACTAGTGTGGTTCAAGTGGTAGAACATTAGCCCTTGAGCAAAAAAGCAACAGAGAGTAGGAAGCCCTGAGTCAAGAGTCAGTATTAGTGCATATACACACATACACACACACACACACACACACACACATACACACACACAAAATTTATTTGTGATACCATATTTTTATAAAGTTTCTCTTCCTAATTATAATGATTCTCACAAGCATCAGTATTAGTGCATATACACACATACACACACACACACACACACACACACATACACACAAAATTTATTTGTGATACCATATTTTTATAAAGTTTCTCTTCCTAATTACAATGATTCTCACAAGCGTCAGTATTAGTGCATATACACACATACACACACACACACACACACACACAATTTATTTGTAATACCATATTTTTATAAAGTTTCTCTTCCTAATTACAATGATTCTCAGCGGGCCTCCCTGTTATGTTAAAAATTAGTGACTGGACTATTTAAAGATTCCAAAAGTTGGGTTCTATAGTGTAAAAGACCATGTGTGTGGGCTGGGAAGGTGGCTCAGTGGTAGAGCGCTTGCCTTGCTTGCATGAGGTGCTGGGTTCGATTCCTCAGCACCACATAAGCAAAAAGCAAAAAGCCAGAAGTGGTCCTGTGGCTCAAGTGGTAGAGCACTAGCCTTGAGCTGAAGAGCTGAGGGCCCAGGCCCAGAATTCAGGCCCTACCACCAGACACACACACACATACACACACACACAAAAAAAAAAGATCACGTGTGTGCACCAAAGGCCAGTGTGGTACAGGATTGGCAGGTGCTGGAACAATAGTAGAGCCTAGTAGAAGACCATCATTCCTAAGGGAATGGTAGGGAAATATGGCAGGTGGACTCCTTTTCCTCTTTTGTTTCTTGGCCATGAGGTGAACAGATTTGCTCTACAGTTTCTGCCATGATTGGCTGCCTTGCAATAGATCTGAAGCAAAGTCCAGGCCACCTTGGCTTGGACTGGAACCTACAAAAGTGTGAGTCAAAGTAAACAAGCTGATTCTTGTCATGGCTTAGACTTAAAACATTCCCCAAAGGTTACCAGCCTGTGATTAAGTCTGGACATGGTGGAAACTGAACTAGGTGGAGCCCTGTAGAAGGAAGCGTGTCACTGGGGGTGTGCACTTGAAGAGGATATTGGGAGGCAGCTCCTTCCTGTTTCTCATACTTCCTGGCTTCCAGCAGGTAAGCAGCTCCCTCCTCCACATGCTCCCCCCTCCACATGCTCTCCACCCCGATGTTCTACCTTACCATGGGCCCAAAGCCACTGTGTTAGTTAGCTTTTACATCATTGTGACAAAACACCTAAAAGGAAAAATGATAAGCTAGGTGCTGGTGGCTTACCCCTGTAATCCTAGTAGGAGGATGAATTTGCGAAGATTGTGGCTTGGGATCAGCCTGAGCAGAAAATCTTTGAAACTCCATCTCCACCGATGGCAGCTAGATGCACTAACAAGTAACTGTTGTAAGGTATGTCTGAGAAGGCCCCTGTGTGGATCTTGTTTAAGTCTCTACCCAGTACCTGTGTTGACTAGGTAACTGGCACACCTGGAGGCAGTTACCCTCCCCTTCTGTGAGGTCACATCCTGGGCTGTCCTGGTCATTCCTCTTCAGACTGTGGAAGGTTCCTAGGCTCTGAGGTCAGGTATGCATCAAGCCACCTGGCCATACCTTCTTGCTGCCCCTTTCCTAGTTAAACCCTGGCCAGTCAGCTCCCCAGCTCTTCAGCCACATGAGTCTCCAACTTGTGCTGGGGCTGGCAGTTTGGGAATAAATTTCTCTTTCTACCTGAAGACAGCGTGGTAGTTTCTCATGCTCGGTTACCTAATTAAAAATCTCACACCCGTGATCCCAATAATGGCAGGAAATGTAAAACAGGTGTGTTACAGATCAGTTATATACCCAGGCAGGAAGCCAGACCCTAAGAATATCTCAGAAATAACCAGCATAAATCAGGAATGGAGACAAGGCTCGAAAGGTAGAGTATTAGCCTCATAAGAACATGATCCTGTATTCAAACCTCAGTACCTGGGATAAAAATTATTTTGGTTCATTATTTCAGAAGGTACTAGGTTCTTTGATTCTGGATCCATGCTGAGGTGTCATACCACAGTGGAGGGAATGTTTAGAGGAGGAAGGAAAGAAAGAAGAGATTAGTGGCCAGGAATAACCTTCAAAGGCACACTCCCAGTGACCCATTTTATCCAATGAGGTTATGCCACCTAAATTATCCATCACTTCCTCTATTAGCATCACTAGCTGGGGACCAAACAAAACACAAAAGGATGCAGGATGCTTGATAATATCTGTAAGTGATGTGTGGATTTAGTCTTTTTGGAGCTTTTCTCAAATGTCTATGTGTCTAACTGTACCTAACGATGCAGAATGTTGAATTCATTCTGGAAATTCCCAATTGAGAGGGATTCAGAATTTTTGGCAAAGTGTCTACTTTCTGCCAAGTGGTCATGCTTTGTGCTTCTAGAAACTGTGCCCTCAAATAAAATAGGTCTGAAAGTGAAATGCCAGGTGGTTGGTGCAAGGAAAGAAAAAGTTTCAGGACACTCCTGACAGAAATAGGAAGTTTGAAGTTCAGTGTGCTTGCCCTCTCTTCAAGGTGCATAATCACACTTCACTTGACTCATATTCCATCTACTAGGCATTTTCCCAAGGTCTCAGCCACTATTCATTCAGGAATGGATACAGGCCATACAGGGGAGAGGAACAGTACTTAAACCCTCATCAGACCCCTCAGTTTAATGTCCAAGGCCCAGGATACTTGTTGGGGGACTTATAAATATGTTTTCTAGAGCTGGGAAGGTGGCTCAGTGGTAGTGCTTGCCTTGCATGCAGGAGGCCCTGGGTTTGATTCCTCAGCACCACATAAGCAGAAAAAGCTGGCACTGTGGCTCAAGTGGTAGAGCATTAGCCTTGAGCTGAAGAGCTCAGGGACAGCACCCAGGCCCAGAGTACAGGCCCATGACCAAAAAAAAAAAAAAAGTTAACATTTCATATATGTGTGTGTGTGTGTGTGTGTTTTCTACTTTATTTCTTTCAAAATCAGAATAAAAAGAATATACAAAATATTATATAAATATAATATATAAAATAATATATATGTTTTGATTCTCTTCTCCCATAATATATAGTATATAACATATAAATATAATAGATAACATATACCTATATTATTATAACTATATAGTTATATAATGTAATATATGCTATATAGTATATATATGTTTATATATATATATATATATATATATATATATATATATATTATGGAAGAAGAGAATCACAAAGGCAAAAACAACCAGGACCTACAAAAGTCACATTCACACCTGAACGTAAAAGATCCATGGGCCATGGCAGAGTAGGGTTCTGTTGTCAGCCTGGAGAATAGTAGCCAGACCCAGGAAGGATAGTAGAGATCTGTCAGGAAACTGATCCTGGTTTCATCCATCATAGTTCTGTTCCTTAATGTAGCCAGCTATGGCATCCCTAGTCATAGAGAGCTGTGTTAACCCTTACAGATTTGAAATTTTCCATTTGAGAAAACAAAAGAAGCACCCTGTGATCAGTGGACATTCCTTCATAGGTAGCATGGAATATAATGAGCTATGTTGTGCTATTCATGAGTTATAAACAAGAAAGTTCCATCAGACAGGAAAGTTGCTGGGGAAAGAGCTCTGGGACACATGACAGTGTCTGTTTTGGCCCTGAAAACAGTATCTCCTGGCCCAGAACTAAAGGAGAAGGAAGGAAGAACAGAGTATTGGCCAAGATAGCAAGTAGCTCTTACAGAGCTCACTCTGGAGAAGACTCAAGAGAATAAACACAGAATCAAATTCTGTAAGGAGCTTAGTGTCCCAAAGGAAGAAAATAAAGTAAATAAGGGGAACTTCCTCACTCTGGGTCAGGAAGAGGCCTCCTAGGTTATGTAATTTGAGTTGCAACAGAATGGCAAGACGGAAGTGAGCTGGGAGAGCTCAAGAACAGTGTTTTGAACAGAGGAACAGCATGAGTATAAGCAAACTGGAAACAGACTCTTAATTCGGAGTTGGTGCACAGCCAGTAAGCACCAGTGTGAAAGAAGAGGTACCCGAAGATGAGGGTAAACTCCAGAATGCAGGACCTCAGAACTGTGCATGGAAGGACTTTGGAGATTTTTTTTCCAAGTACAAAAATCATTGGCGACTTCTCAAGCAACAAATGGAGGTTTGGTTTTATTTAATTTAATTTTTGGTGCTGGTCCTGGGGCTTGAGCTATCAAATGCCTGGGGCTTGAGCTATCAAATGCCTGGGTGTTTGTTCTTGAGCATTTTTGCACAAGGCTAGCACTCTACCACTGGAGCCACATTCCACTACCAGCTTTATGGTAGTTAGAGAAAAAAGTTTATACACATTTCTGCACCTACTGGCTTTGAACCTTAATCCTCAGATCTCAGTCTCCCTAGTACCTAGGGTTATAGGAGTGAGCCACTCCTAGGCTTAGCTTAGTTTGATGTTTAAAGGGCTCACCTGGCTCCTGTGTGGAGAAAGGTTGCAGAGGATGGGATAGAAAGAGCAGCTAAGTAGGCTTCTAATGGTGCTCACATTGGTTCCTAGCCCTGGTGATAGTGAGAAATGACAGGATCTGAAGACAAACTGAGAAAAAAATAGTAACAAGATTCAATGGGGCAAGGAGACTCCAAGTCAAGGAAGACAGAATTTGAGTGGGAGTTCCCATCCAGGAGTCTTGTGTTATTTCTCTCTGCCAAATAAAAAATTATGAGGCAGTAGAAGTGGGAGCAGAGGCAATGTTTATTGGAAAGTAAACGTAAGATGCCAGGGAAACTGAGACAAGCCTCTTAAGCTACTGGTGGATTGGTTCAAATCTTTAACCAGAACTCTCAGCCAGGAGTGTCACCCTATGCCATAGGAAGTCCTGTCCACTTGGGAGGAGGCAGTGGGAAAGTGGGGAGGGGAGGGGAGTGGAAGGCAGCAGCTACAGGTGATACAATAGAAGGAAAAGTAGGCCTGGAAATCGGTTACCCACTGTAAATTCTCGAGGTCCCTCTTTTATAGTCCTTTTGAGAGCTTCTAGCTGTTCTGGCACCTGATTGGTTCTCTGTTCCCTTCATCCCCAGGGGAATGGCACCTGTCTCTAGAGGGATCTGTTCCAGGGTCATCATGGGCTTGGCTTTCATCAGAACTGTTATTTCTGTTTCCCAGAATCTTCAGAAAGAGGAAGGGGTATCTCAATGGGCTGCTATCTTTCCCTGTCTACCAATACTTTCCCCTTTTTGCCTTTCCCTCAGTGGTGGAATGTGAAAATCATAAATCACCTGCAAGGCTCACCAAAACCACATGTGCCACTTGCTCATCAAGTGCCTCCATGCCACCGAAAACAAAAGGTGATCTCACTGTCTTTGGGGAGATCATGGCACTATCCTCACAGAAGTTAGTCCTTGTCTTCATCTTTGTGATGACACCAAACTTGGCCCAGGCATATTTTTAAGCATCTACAAATATGAATTAAAACTATAATTTCAAGCTGGGCACCAGTGTTTCACACCTGTTATCCTAGCTATTCAGAATGCTGACATCTGAGGATCATGACTGAAAGCCAGCTACAGCAAGAAAGTCTGTGAGACTCTTATCTCCAAATAACTACATAAAAAATGGAAACGGAGCTGTGGTTCAAGAAGTAGAGCACCAGCCTCAAGTTAAAAAGCTCAGGATCAGCACCTTGAGCCTTGAGTTCAAGCCTCAGGACCAGCAAACATACATACATACACACACATACATAACATACACACACGCACATACACATAAAACAAAAAAACTGTAATTTCAGATAAATTCATTTAGATATTGGCAGTGGAAGCTGCCAATTTTTCTATCCATCCATAGTTGATAGATAGAGTAAGTCATTGTGGTAATTATTTTATTTTGCCATTGTCAACACTGCTTATTATAAATATTGTATTTGTCTTAAGTAAGACCAAATACCTTCCTTCCACATGTAAATGATAATGTATTAATGCTGATAGTTTTTATAGCAGTTCGTAGGTGCTAGGCAGAGTGCCAAGGTCTCTCTGTGTTATCTTCTTTAATCTTTACATAATGCCAGAATAGATATAACAATTGTTTCTATTCTAGATAAGAAATACGAAGCTCAAACAGGTCCAACACCCTGTCTAAGATAATAAAGTTCAGGGGCATAGAGCTGAGGCAGCTACCCACTCCAGCACCAGCAGCTTATTAGTCTCACTTCAAATGTGGAGGCCATTTTCACCATACTACTACACACCATCTGTTCCCTTGCTTCTGGAGAACAACCATCAAGGCTGAAGTTTTAAACAAACAGTATATTACAATAGTGATTTTACATGTAATTTATATACAGTCTTCCATTGGGGAAATATTTCTATTTGTTCTATTCTATTTGAGAAAGGAAAACATTTCCTCTCAAGTGACAAAACAGTACAAGATAAAATTAGAAGGTGGACATGTGGCTTAAGTAGTAGAGCACCAAATCTGAGCAGGAAAAAAATGTAATAGCATGAAGCCCAAAGATCAAGACCCAGTACTATCAATTAATTAAATAATAGATAGATATGAAAAAATTGAATTATATAATTCCTAATAGAAAACTAAAATTACTCATCCATAAAATAATACTGTCTATAAAGTCCTGATAGGTTAAGCTTTCTCAAGTCCTCTTTTTTAAATTGCCTAAATCTAAAGTTTTAAGTTTTTATGTTTATTTTGTTGTTTTTTTAACAAAATTTGTCTTTTTTTTTTTTCAGTTTTCCTGGGCGGTATCTCTGAGCCTCTTTATGCTCAAGGCTAGCACTTGAGCCACAGTACCACTTCCTTTTTTTGTTTGTTTTTTTGTTTGTTTGATTGGTTGGGGTTTTTTTTTTTGAGTAGTTAATTGGAGATAAGAGTCTCATAGGGGGGCTGGGAAGGTGGCTCAGTGGTAGAGTGCTTGCCTTGCATGCATGAGGCCCTGGGTTTGATTCCTCAGCACCATATAACAAAAAAGCCAGAAGTGGCATTGTGACTCAAGTGGTAGAATGCTAGCCTTGAGCTGAAGAGCTGAGGGACAGTGCCCAGGCCCAGAGTTCAGGCCCCACAACCAGACCCAAAAATAAATTTAAAAAATAAAAAAAATAGAAATGCACTCATTATCTTGCCCATGTAATTGTAACCCCTCTGTACAGTATTTTCACAATAAAAAAAAAAGAATTTACCACATTTCTCGTGACACTTATTTGTTCACTTTCTATCCAACTGGTATTTTCTCCACAAACTGGTCTCAATCATTTGTCATAAAGACTGAGAAACAATAGAGCTCATCACTGTGTTTTTATCCCTGAGAAGCCAGCTTTAATGTCAATCTTCTTGGTGATATTTCATGTGGGTTTTTGGCTTTGGGGTAGACTAGGGAAGTAGTGTTTGAGTCACATTTCAAATAGATTCAAGCAGATTCTTCTAGAATCCCTTAGATCAAATTATTTAGGTGATTGTTTATCCCCCCCCCACAAAAAATGGCTCAAAGTCATGTTATAAAATATCATCCAAGTACATTATAGTTCCTGGATGAGACGAAAGTATCAGGTAACAATAGATTGATAGGCCTTTGTGACTCCTAAGAAGATAAAGTCTAATCGTTTTAGATTAACAAAAGGTTCAGATTCAAAATGCTTGTTTTAGAAAACAAAAACAAAGTCACTAGGAGAGGAGGTTTTTGATGTGTGTTATTTTTTTACTTCATATTTATTATACTTTTTAATTTAAGTTTTATTGTAAAGGTGGTATACAGAAGGGTTACAGTTACATAAGTAAGGTAATGAGTCTATTTCTTTTTTTTTCTTTTTTTTTTATTGTGAGAATACCATACAGAGGAGTTACAATTACATAGGCAAGATAACAAGTACATTTCTTATCAAGCATTGTTGCCTCCTCCTTGTTTCCCCTTCCCA
>NW_012267402.1:2377737-2382968 GCF_000151885.1 Dipodomys ordii | reverse complement strand
CCCCCCCCCAAAAAAAAGAGTCTCATAGGGACTTTTCTGCCCAGGCTGTTTGCTAAACATGATCCTCAGATCTCAGCCTCCTGAGTAGCTAGGATTACAGGTGTGATAGGCTCACACATGATATGCATATGGTTTTTTTAACTTTTTTTTTTGGGGGGGGTCCGGTCGTGGGACCTTGAACTCTGGGCTTGGGTGCTGTCCCTCAGCTCTTCAGCTCAAGGCTAGCGCTCTACCACTTGAGCCACAGCACCACTTCCGGCTTTTTCCTTTTTGCTTATGTGGTGCTGAGGAATCGAACCCAGGGCCTCATGCATGCAAGGCAAGCACTCTACCACTGAGCCACCTTCCCAGCCCTGATTTTTTTAACTTTTGAGAAAATAGGTCAGGATTGGATACATAGCTATCATTTGTGGTGGGGTCTTAGCTAAGCAAGTGAGAGGCCCTAAATTCAAATCCCAGTTCCAGCAGAAAAAAAAGAAAATTTCAAACTAAGACAGAACCATAGTGATGGAGAACAGCTCTGTGGTTACCAGGAAGAAAGATGAGGCAATCAAGGACTAGTACAGTAGCACAGGAGTTTGGGGGTGATGAATTATTCTGATCTTATAATGTTAATTGGCAGCTTAAGTGGTGACATGTTTTATGTCTATTGTAAAATATTCACCAAAGGGGAAAAATGAATTAAATTTTACTGCCTTATAATCTTTTAAATTAGGGGAAAAATACAAAGGTGTATAAAACAAAGGTAATTTTGGCTCTCAACTTTTAAAATTTCAACTTTCGGATTCCACACATGAGCAAGGTCACATGGCTTATTTCACTCAATGTAAGAGACTCAGGTTCATTCCATACATCACAAATGACAAGGTTTCCTTCAATTTTAGTGTAGTATTACATAAAATAGTATTTCCACAGTGTATGTGGGCTCCTATTCTTTATCCATTCATCAGTGACAGATTGTCTTGGCTATTCAGAATTGGGCAGCAAAGAACAATGGAGTACAGATGTCTCTACAATGTACTGATTTCATTTCCCAAGGTAATGGGAATAGAATTTTAAAAATCCAAACCTCTGTGAAAAATAATAGTTCAAGGGCAGATGGGTTCTCCAGGTGAGCATGAGATCTGGCTCTGGTATTCTGGAGATAATCACCAAATGAGTCCATTTCCACAGCTTTGCAGAAGTAACAGACAATAAAAAACAGCTCATTAAATCTTGTCCAGGAGGGCCCAGATACGGATTGCACTGGGCCTTCCTTCACCCACGACAGCACAAGGACTGCCACTTGTCAAGTGAATGACTGATCCAAGGCATAGCAAGCCACTGAACCCTAAAAAGAACAATTACGCTGTGCATTTGGGAGAATTTCTGCCCTCCTGGCATGAGAAGGCTTTTGTTCAGTATAAATAATATTTACATATTGTATATATAAAACATCTGTATATAATAATAATACGTGATTAATTTGTTTAGTGTAAACAAAAGAAAATAATGTAGCTGAAATAGTCAATAATGAATTATTTATTAAACTGGAAGATAATTTACAAAAGTGTTAGATTATAATTTAATCCCATTCTAAACAGTTATCATTAAATGTGAATATGTTCACAAGAAATGTTCACAAGAAAATCCAGAGAATGAGATTTATGTATGATACGTTAGGTATGATTGCATAGACATGTAATCTCAGTACTTGGGAGGCCAAGGAAAGAGGCTCTCAAATTTGAAGCCAGCCTGGGCTACAAAGCAAAAACCTACCTATAAATAGATAAACAAGTTAGATAATAAAGGCTCACAGGATCAGAGTTCAAAGCCAGCCAGGGCAACAAAGTCCATGAGATTCTCCATCTCTAATTAGACAGCAAAAATGTTGGAATGGAGACATGGCTCAAGCAGTAGAGCTCCAATCCATCATTTTTTCCCATTTAATATAAAAGTACTTTTTAAATATATACTTACAAAAAGATTTTAAATTTGTATTTGTACATATCTGAATTTTAGTTAAAACCTTTTCATTGATGTGTAAGTATAGAAAATGATGCTAAATGTGGCTATCTTTCAGTACAATGACTTGAAGTTTTCCAATGAGAAAGAGTAGCATATGGAGTGTATTGTGTATACTGAGCATAATAGATTCATGAATTGCAATGAACACAGGCTCTTGCTTGGTTCACCACAAGGCAACATTTTGTCATTTTTGCTGTGTTCTTGGTCTATGTGTACATATATACATACTCATTTTTTTCTGTTCCATTTCAAATCCAAAAAAGTAAATAACAGTCCCTTAATCTTCAACCCAAATGTCCTGTCAATTGGCTTTTTTCTGTTAGCGAACTTTGCTTTTTTAATTTAATTTAATTGTAAAGGTTACACAAGGTTACAGTTACACAAGTAAAGCAAGGAGTATATATCTTGTTGAACATTGTTACCCACTGTCTCATTTTTCTCCTACTTTCCCTCTGCTCTGTCAATTGGCTTTTATTTTTTCTTTTCTATTTGTGATTTAGTCCAGATTTATACTTGGTTATGTAATCTTTAGTCTTCACTAATCTAGAATCAGTGATTCTGTGTGTGTGCACGCACTTGTGCACACACACGTGTGCACGTGTCTCACACACACACATGCATACGTGCATGGGAGCAAGAGCCAGTTCTGGGGCTTGACCTCAAGGCCTGGGCACTGTCCCTGAACTTTCTTTGCTCAAGGCTAGCACTTTACCACATGAGCCACAACTCCACTTCAGGCTTGGTGGTGGTTAATTGGATTTAAGGGCTTCATGAACTTTTCTGACCAGGCTGGCTTCAAACTGGGATCCTTAGATCTCAACCTCCTGAGTAGTTAGGATTATAGGCATGAGTCAGCAGCACCAGGCTGACAACAACTTTTGAATGATTCCAAGTCAACTGTCCTATAGAATGCAAATTATGGGAAATCATAGTATATTTGTTCTTGTCTTTATTCTAATTCATTTTTGTAAGCACTTTTTTCCTTTAAAATAGAAAAAGGTTAGAAACATCCTCCATCACGTGTGCATTTCATTTGCTGGAGGCTTTCAGAGGCCTTGAGCAATGTGGGAAAGTGGCAGTTGTCCATCATACTCTGACAGCGTTCATGGATCATCAGCACTTCAATCTTGCAGGAGAACAGATACCTGGAAACATGCCCTGTGCTCCAAGATCATGTGTTAAACCAGGTTTCATAATTCTTGCTTACTCCGCCATGGAAGGACACAAGCATTTCAGCTGTGACTGCTATATAAACTGGAGAGTCAGGTTCTCCACCTACTTCTGCTATGAAGAATAAGATTAAAGGGATACTAATAACTGAGCCAGGTAGATGTAAACTGTCACAGTAAATGAGGAAGTGGGGAGATAGAAGAATTGCTTTGGAAACACAAGGAAAGATTTCTGAGGCTACGATGGTTTTACTAAGCACAAACTAACATTCACTTCGCACTAGCCAGTATCCACACTGCTGGGTTTCCCAGTCAATTTATACCCCTCTGCCACCCTCACCAGGGCAAGTGGCTCTTCCTACTCTCTGTCAATGTTTCTTTATTGCTTCACTTATTTCTTCACATTTGGATTCTAATTGAAGTGGTGCAAGAAGACTTAAGGGTTTTATAGACAGGAGAGTTGAAATGGGTTAAGCAGCTATTCCAATAATAATTCCACACAGGGAGCATGGGCACTGACCAATCAGCATGGTTGGATAGATTGGTGCTCACCTAAGGTTGAAGCCACCTCATTCTGGATCATCTCCTATGGGGCCATCTCCCTTCAATGAGTGATCATGGGGGGAATGAGGACTGGGTACAGGAGAGGACCTGGGAACCACAGCAAGGTATGTGTCAGTGTAGAATTATGTCAGTATTTTACAGTCCAGGTGGCCTCAAATGGCTATTTACTAACTGATGAAGATTACCCAGGGTATCTCCTTTAATCTATTTAGGATGAGTAGGAATTGGAATGGTACCATGTCAGATTTAAATAGAAGCAGACAGGATAAAAAGCAATAAAAGAATCAGTTGACTAAAAACAACAAAAAAGATAGAACCCATTAAGTTCTTTTCTGAGCCATTTGAGGAAGTAAGAAGGACAAAAAAAATGAGGAAGTAAGGATGGGATAGTAAAGCCTTGGTGTCAACAACCTTACAGAAAACACACACACACACACACACACACACACACACACACACACAAAGATCCACCAATCAGAAAGCCATTCAATTTTCATTAACTCAAAGCCAAGTTCTGTAACAAGAAAGACAGCTGGATGATGCAAGACAGCTGACTTGGGCTGTCTGACTCTGGCATACATATGCCACATGCTCTCTTTCTGTCATACTTCTAATCATCTTTTTATCATCTTTTATCAATTAATTTAGTTGGTCCCCAGTGTCTCGCACCTATAATCATAGCTACTAAGGAGGCTGAGATCTGAGGATTGAGGTTCAAGGAAAGTCCTGGCAAAAAAAGTCTGTGAAACTCTTATTTCTAACAACCCAAAGTGGTAGAGCTCATGTGGTAAAGTGACAGCCTCAAGTATAAAAGCTAAGGAAAAACAGCCTGGCCCTGAGTTCAAGCCCAGTTCAGAAATAAAAAATAATAATTTAACTCCAAGATACTCCTCCAAAACATCTCATCAGCTAAGATAGCAACCATTTCTTGAAAAAGACTACTAAAAGTGATTTTCCCAGCAAGTAGTTAGAATATGGCAGTACCTTCTGTGGAAGGAGAAACACAGAGGTTCACACTCATAAGCACAAAAATGGGGGTTCCTGTTCTTGCCTAGTCTGGGTGTAAGGTAGGATGAAATAGCTAGGAACATTTCCGGAATTTTGCTGTCTTCACTGGCAATAGCCACTGTGAGCAATATCAGGTCTATCTTGGGATTGATTCTTCAGTGCTCAATTCAGTCAGCTTTGCCCTCCTCCACTGGGATGAGATGACCCCATTTGATACTCTTACAGCTCACTACCTGAGTTAAGCACATATATGGTTCTGTACATTGCCTACTTTCCCCCAGATGCATACTGTTAAAACAGGTCTAACAGGGCTGGGAAGGTGGCTCAGTGGTAGAGCATTTGCCTTGTATGCTCGAGGCCCTGGGTTCGATTCCTCAGTACCACACAAGAAAAAAGCCGAAAGTGGCACTGTGGCTCAAGTGGTAGAGCACTAGCCTTGAGCTGAAGAGCTGAGGGACAGCGCCCAAGCCCAGAGTTCAGGCC
>NW_012267402.1:2366886-2374337 GCF_000151885.1 Dipodomys ordii | reverse complement strand
GGGAGCTCTATGTGGAGTCTTTTGAGGAACCGCTATACTGCTTTCTAAAGTGGTTGAACAAGTTTACACTCCCACCAACAATGCAGTAAGGTTCCCTTAGGTCCGCATCCCCTCCATCATCAGCCTAGACAATCAACTGAAATTCAGTAAACATAAACTCTGAGAAAGAGTCCAGGCTGTGCTCTGTGAGTGTCTCAGAAGCTAGCCCCTCAGGGAAAAGCTACTGTTTGCTGAAAGGCCTCAACTCTACCCAGAACCTAGCTTCATCTTATCATCTCCAAAATAGAGGAAACAGCCATCTCCCTCTTTTGTGATACTCAAAACAGATCCCTCTCCCACTGAACTAGCCTGGGAGGAGGATCACAAAATCCTCGGTAAAGCAGAGCATTTTTCTGCTTGCCCAAACAAACTGACAAACTGACTTAAGTAATCAATCCAGCTGCAGGAAAACCAAACACCACAAGCAGACCAGAGACTCCACCAAGAGACTGGTTAGGGACACAAAGGAGATACAGAATCTTCCCATCCCCCCTCCCAAAAAAAAATCAAAGAACTTTCTCTTTTTTTGTACCTTATTTTTAATTTTTTAAATATTTTTTTATTTTTGTTTTCTATTTTTTTCTTTTCTTCCTCGAATAATTTTTATTTTAGGTATATATATGTGTGTGCTGTTTTTTTTTAAATCTCTACTGATCTTTTGATCCTTTTTTTCTTTCTTTTCTCATTCTTTTCACTTCTTCTCTTTCATTCTATTCTGTGTAACTTAATTGCTGTTCTGCTCACCCTCAAATATACCCGTCGTTGATTATTAGAGTCTATTTCTTTTGGACAGTGTTACTTCCTCCCTCCTTTTCTTGTATTTGTTTTTTAAATTTCCTTGTATAGTAAAACTGTCTCCAGTTGCCTGTGGAGATCCTCTTTGGGTCTGTGATTGTTTCACTGTGTTCTAACTCTGCATCAGTGACTGGCCTTCCTGGCTTCCGATTCTTTTCCTGTAAGTCTCTGCCCTTGGGTTCCACTCCTTTCCCTCTCCTACCTAAGACTGGGAGGTAGAATCCATTTCCTTCTGTATTTTTGGAGTTTCTGTTATTTGCAAATTATCTATTGTCTTTGCCTTCTGAATTGCTCCTTGGTCTAGTCCTTAAAGAAGTCATCAAGATCTGACCTCTCATCATGTTCACTTCCTGTTGTGATTTTCCTCCTCTGCTCTACTTACCACATTCATATCAGGGGCACTACAGTTCAATATCGAAGTGCTTAAATTTTACATATTGTACCTTGATTAACCTTTTCAGCATCTCCAATAGATTGTCAGTCTTCTCAGTCTTCATACCCAGAAATGCAAGATAATTTATTTTAATTCATTACAAGATATTCTGAACATTGAATGTTACTCAACTGTAAACACATGAGATTTTGTTATAGCAAAAACTTCTTTTTTTTTAATATGTTTGTTATTGTAAAAAAAAACTGTGGCAAGAACTTCTTAAAAGGAAAAAGTAAAGTAACAGTGAATTATCCAATACAGGACATAGTAGCATATACTATGTACAGGCAAAAAATTCTCATATTTTTCAACATAAGCCAAAGCAAAGTTAGTGAAACCCTATCTCAAAAACAGAATATACTTTAAAAAAGAAAAGGGAAAGAGCAGTACATATCTATGTCCAGGACATCAGCCTCTACCTATGAAAAATAAACTACTACAAGAATTATCTTCCTGCTATAAAACCAAAAACAAACAAAACAAATGAACAGCTGTTTTGGGAGATTATGCCACAGGCAGCAAGGGAAAGCAATCTCTCCAGAAGGGAAATAAATAAGATAAAGCCTATAATCACCTCAGCATACTTCCTGGAGGCAATGGCCTAGCTATAAAGGGAAAGGGAAAGGAAACCTAAAGACACCTGGGCAGTTTCACTGAGTTGAAAGAGGTCAAAGGAGCTATACAGTAATAAAGGGGAAAGGACCAAGAAAGACTGTTTCAGAGATCTTTGAGAAACACTCATGAATTGAGTCTGTTTGACTGAGAATCAGCTAGTGTGTACATAGAATGTCATTAAACAAAGAATAAGAAGAATCACCAGAAGGAAGCAGATAGAACCTAGTTACGTCCTGATACACAGGATTCTTCTGAGGAAAGAGTCCTCAGAAGAATAATACATTAAAACTGAGATTAAGTAGGCCTTGAATAAAGACTGCTCTACTCTAACCCAAATAAATCTTTGCAGCCAACCTGCAAGAAGATCTTCAGGAAACTTCATTGATTGACAAGGTAAAACCAATACTCTCTAAAATAATAAAGAAAACAAAACTGAGCCTGGTGGTTCACACCTGTAATCCCCAACACAGAGGAGAGGGAGTTAAGAGGTTTGAGTTCAAGGCCAACCTGGGCTACATAGTCAGACCCTGTCTTAATAAAAACAAAGAAAAGGAATACAACTACAATAAAATCTAGCAGCCAAAAATGTAAAATTGACAAATATAGCATCTAAAAATGTTTAATGCATGACAGGAAGTTAGAATTTATGACCAATAACTATATGGAGACACTCAATAAATACAGACACAAAATTGACATTAATGATGTACTCAGCATATTAAGGGTCTCAAAAGTGTTACTATATCAAGAGGAAAAGCCTGCATCTTGCATACACATTTTTCTAATTTGGGGAAAGGAAGGGAAATAACAATATGCTGAAAAAAGAGTACAGGTTGACCCATTGTAACAATGAGATGTACAAGACACTATGTTGAAAATTAATTTTACAATTTGGGGAGGGGGAGAGAGGAGTTGGGGAGGGATGGAAGGAAGGAATAGGAGGGGGTAACAATACTCAATAGGAAATGTACTCATTACCTTATTCAAGTAACTGTAGTCCCTCTGTACAGTACCTTTACAATAAAAATATATATTAAAAATATTAGAATATCAATAACTGATCAATTTAAAAGGTATAAACAGAATATTTAGAAATAAAAATGAAATGTCTAAAATAAGCAAAGCTGGACATTAGTGACTCATGCCTATAATCCTTTCTATATAGGAAGATGAGACCTGAAGATCACAGTTTAAAGTCAACCCAGGACAAAAAAATCATCTATAAGACTCTTATCTCCAATTAACCATCAAGAAAACTGGAAGAAGAGTTGTAGTACCAGTCTTGATCAAAAAGGCCAAGCAAGAGTGTGAGGCCCTGTGTTCAAGCCCTAGTAGTAGACATAGCAAGAAAGAGAGAGAGAGAGAAACCCAATCAAAAAAGAATCTTAAGTCTGAGCCAAACATTAGTGGCTCATACCTGTAATCCTAGCTACTTGGGATGCTGAGATGTGAAGATTATAATTTGATGCCAGCTCAGGCAGATAAATCCAAGCAAATCTTATCTCTAATTAAACAGCAAAATGGAGATATGGCTCAAGTGGCAGAGCCCAATCTCTGAGTAAAAATGCCAAGTGAGAGGATAAGGCTCTGAGTTCAAGCCCCAGTACTGGGGCACACACACACACACACACACACACACACACACACAAATAAGCAGAAAATGCAGAAAAAGCTCTAGCCTTTAGGCCAAAGAAAAAGACACAAATTACAAGATATAAAAGGTGTTATCTCACCTTTTATTTCCTATAGAAACTGAAATAACAAAAAATAAACATAGTCAACTTTATGTCAATAAGCTTAGGAAATTTAAGTAGTCACATTTCCTGAAAGACAAAAACTACCAAAGCTTGCTCAAGAAAAAAGCAGATAAGCTGAGTAATTTGGTATGTATTTTAAATATTGAATTTGTAGTAAAAGGCATCTCACAACAAAAATGTCAGACACAGATGGCTATATTGGTGAATTCTAACAAACATTATAGAAAGAAATAGTACTATTTCTTTGCCTTTTCCAGGAAATAGAAGAGAAATAGTGTTTCAGAATTTATTTTATGAGACCAACATTAATATTAAACTAAGGACTAGAAAAGGAAATAAATCTGTAGGTAATAATGAAGCACAAATCTATTAAGACATAACTTCCCCCCATATAAATTTCAAATTTCAACAAAATTTTTTAAATCTAACCATTATATGGGCACAAAAAGAAACCAATAGGGGGGCTGGGAAGGTAGGTCAGTGGTAGAGTGCTTGCTTTACATGCATGAGGGCCTGGGTTTGATTCCTCAGCACCATATAAGCAGAAAAAGCTGGAAGTGGCGCTATGTCTCAAGTGGTACAGAGCTACCCTTGAGCTGAAGAGCTGAGGGACAGCACCCCAGGCCCAGAGTTCAGGCCTCACGACCAGCAAAAACAAAAACAACAACAACAACAAAAAGAAATCAATATTGCCAAAATAAGTTTGAAATACAAAGTTGGAAGGCTTATGCGATCTAATTTTAAGGCTAGAAAGCCATAATAGCTACATCTCTAGACAGCATAAGAAGAGACATACAGACAGATCAGAAAACAGACAAACAGAGCCCAGAAATAGACCCACATCTGTTTTATTTTTATTTTTTTATTTTGTGCCAGTCCTGGGGTCTGAACACTGTCCCTGAGCTTTTGTGCTCAAGGCTAGTACTCTACCATTGGAGTTACAGCTCTACTTCCAGCTTTTTTGGTGCTTAACTGGAGATAAGACTATCACAGGGGCTGGGAAGGTGGCTTAGTGGTAGAGTGCTTGCCTTGCATGCATGAGGCCCTGGGTTCCATTCCTCAGCACCACATAAGCAGAAAAAAAAGCCGGAAGTGGTGCTGTGGCTCAAGTGGTAGTGCGCTAGCCTTGAGCTGAAGAGCTGAGGGACAGCACCCAGGCTCAGAGTTCAGGCCCCATGACCAGAGCCGCCCCCTCAAAAAAAAAACAAATGTCACAGACTTTCTTGACAATCTGTCTTTGACCAACCACATCCTCAGATGTCAACCTTCTAAGTAGATAGGATTACAGGCATGAGCCACCAGTATTCAGGCTCACACATGTTTTCATAGGCAAAAGGTAATTTTTTTAGGCAGATTTAGTGGGATATATAGTCTCCATATTTTAGACAACAGGAAAGCCATAGGAGGTTTTAAAGTCAGCAGGACAACATTGCAAGATCATACATACATACATACATATATACATACACATATATATATTGAATATATATTCAATACATAATGCTGAAACAACCAGATATATGTAAGGAAAGATAATTAATCTCAACCTTTCCTTCACACACATATAAAAATTAATCTCACTGGGCTCTGGTAGCTCAGATTTATAATCCTAGTTACTCAGAAGGCTGAAATCCAGGGATCATAGTTTGAAGCCAGCCCAGGCAGGAAAGTCTTAAATCCAATTAATCACCAAAAAGCCAGAATAGAGGTAGAGCACTAACTTTGAGTAAAAAAGCTTAAGAACAGCATCCAGACCCTAAATTCAAGCCCCAGAACCAACACACACACACACACACAATTAACCTGAAATAGATCACAGACCTAAATAAAAAAACTAAATCCAGACAATTTGCAAGGAATATCTGGTAACCCTTTCATGACTTTGTCTTAAAATTACTTTGTAGAGGGAATCCAAAAAGTAAGCACCATAGAAAAATTGATAAATTCAACATCAGAGAGAGAGATAGGGGTCTACAGCCATACCACCCTGAACGCGCCCGATCTCATCTGATCTCGGAAGCTAAGCAGGGTCGGGTCTGGTTAGTACTTGGATGGGAGAGAGAGAGAGAGAAGGGATTATGGCTTTAAATCGCTAAGCAAGTCAAATTTTTGGTATATAAATGTTGTCTCAATAAAGCTGCTATATATGTGTGTATATATGTATATGTATATATGATCTTCAAAGCACACTGTTATAAAACAAAGTTGAAAACCTGAAACAAATATTTGCCAAATACGTATCTAATAAAGGAATTGTATCCAAAATAAATAAAGAAAAACATTAGGTGACTACTTCACCAACGATGATAAAAAAGGCAAATAGGTAGAAAAGATGGTTGTTAGAAAATGCAAATTATAACTACGATAGCATATCAGTTTAGCCCACAAGAATAGTTATAATTTCAAAGACAGACAATGCCGAATTTTGGCGAAGGCTTTTCCTAAGTATTAAAAACTCACATACAGGGGTGGTGAGAATGCAAGATGGTACATAAAGCCAATCTGAAAACCAGTTTGGCAGTTTCTTACAAAATTAAACATTTGTTTATGAGAATCCGAATAATCCCACATTTATGTCTTTACTCAAGAAAAATTAAAACACTCTACCACAAAAACACATTTATAGAAATATTTATAATAGTTTTATTCCAAGTAACTAAAAATTAGGAACAGCCATCAGCTGGTGAATGAATGAACATACTGAAGTACATTCAAGCAAACTACAACTCATCAAAAATAAAAGGAAACAGACTATAAATAGATGCAACCATATGATTAAATCTCAGAAATATTATGGTACCTAAGGAACTAGGGTAAAAAAGACTGTATATAATTCCATGTATACATATGCTCATTGATCTTCAATGAGGTATATTTTGAAAATATTATAAATAAAAAACACATTTGCTACACTTTACTGAACATTGTAACAGCTACACAGCACACTGTCTGTGTTTCATGCACAAGTACACAGCTTACTAGGAGCTGCAGTTCATTGCTGTTGCCTTGCATTGAAACCAATAGCTAAGAAAGAAACCAAAATTCCAAGTATTATTTCTACTGAATATATATCACATTCAGCACAGCTTCAACCATGGCTCAGTTCAGAAACAATTATTAAAAAAAGACAAAAATCTCAGTTCTTGGGGAGAAGCACAAGAACTTACATTACATCAAAGGGAAAAAGACAGAAATGTTTTGGGTTGATGTAAATGTTCTGTATTTTCACTATGGTTTTGGTTACACAGATGATGTCTGTTAAATTCATTAAACAATACACTGAAAATAAATGAACTTGATTAGGTATATATTATATCCTGGTAAATGTGATTAAAATATTATTTATACCCTACCTATCCTAACATTGTAGACATTTTATATTTAGCAAAATATATTCCCAACTAGCCATTTTATACTGTAGTATTTAGATTGGCAAGACTTGTGTGTGGATATGTGTGTGTGTGTGTGTGTGTGTGTGTGTGTGTGTGTGTGTGTGTGTCCTAGCTAGGTGTTGGTGACTCATGCTTGTGATTCTAGCTAAAAACTGGAGGTTGAGGTCTGAGGATCACAGTTCAAAGCCAGCCTGGGTAAGGAAAGTTTGTGAGACCTTTATTTCCAGTTAACCACCAAAAAACTGGAAATGGAGTTGTGGCTCAAGTGATTGTCTTAAGCAAAACAGCTCAGGGATTTGCCCTGAGTTTAAGCCCCAGCACTAATATGTGTGTGTGTGTGTGTGTGTGTGTGTGCGTGTGTGTATGTACGTGTTTATAGCCATAACATATATATGTATGTATCATTAGCATATAGATATA